>NW_023994649.1:222500-266302 GCF_015586225.1 Lucilia sericata | reverse complement strand
CAAGCACCAACATGTTGCAGCATTTTAAAAATTGCACTAAAAAAGTATTTTTTTAATAAAATTAAAGTAGGCGTTTATTAGCATTATTGTTATTATTATTATTTTGTGAACAGTAACAACAAAAACAACAAAAATAATTATTAATTTAAATATGCAATAATGTATAATTCAAAATATTTCGGTTTGTTTTCAAATATTAGCTGTCAAAATATGGAAAAGTTGTGGCAGCTTTTTGGGTAAATGATTCGACTAGAAAGTCGATGACTCAATGGACTAGTTGATAGACTAATCCATAAACTAGTAAATAGACTAGCAAATTTTCTAGTCAATAGACTAGTATACACTAAAGTCGTTGAAATCGGTCCAAACTTTACTGTAGCATTGTCTTCTATCATGTTCGAACTTTTGGGAAACCATTTCGAACAACGAAGGTAATTTTTCCCCCGAATGTTTTTTTGACCTCGAATGCGTATTAATTCGAAATAGCTAACTATAGTCTAGTCTATAGTCTAGTCTTTAGCCTAGTCTGTAGTCTAGTCTATAGTCTAGTCTATAGTCTAGTCTATAGTCTAGTCTATAGTCTAGTCAATAGTCTAGTCTATAGTCTAGTCTATAGTCTAGTCTATAGTCTAGTCTATAGTCAAGTCTATAGTCTAGTCTATAGTCTAGTCTATAGTCTAGTCTATAGTCTAGTCTATAGTCTAGTCTATAGTCTAGTCTATAGTCTAGTCTATAGTCTAGTCTATAGTCTAGTCTATAGTCTAGTCTATAGTCTAGTCTATAGTCTAGTCTATAGTCTAGTCTATAGTCTAGTCTAGTCTATAGTCTACAGTCTAGTCTATAGTCTACAGTCTAGTCTATAGTCTAGTCTAGTCTATAGTCTAGTCTATAGTCTAGTCTATAGTCTAGTCTATAGTCTAGTCTATAGTCTAGTCTATAGTCTAGTCTATAGTCTAGTCTATAGTCTAGTCTATAGTCTAGTCTATAGTCTAGTCTATAGTCTAGTCTATAGTCTAGTCTAGTCTAGTCTAGTCTAGTCTATAGTCTAGTCTATAGTCTAGTCTATAGTCTAGTCTATAGTCTAGTCTATAGTCTAGTCTATAGTCTAGTCTATAGTCTAGTCTATAGTCTAGTCTATAGTCTAGTCTATAGTCTAGTCTATAGTCTAGTCTATAGTCTAGTCTATAGTCTAGTCTATAGTCTAGTCTATAGTCTAGTCTATAGTCTAGTCTATAGTCTAGTCTATAGTCTAGTCTATAGTCTAGTCTATAGTCTAGTCTATAGTCTAGTCTATAGTCTAGTCTATAGTCTAGTCTATAGTCTAGTCTATAGTCTAGTCTATAGTCTAGTCTATAGTCTAGTCTATAGTCTAGTCTATAGTCTAGTCTATAGTCTAGTCTATAGTCTAGTCTATAGTCTAGTCTATAGTCTAGTCTATAGTCTAGTCTATAGTCTAGTCTATAGTCTAGTCTATAGTCTAGTCTATAGTCTAGTCTAGTTAGTCTATAGTCTAGTCTATAGTCTAGTCTATAGTCTAGTCTATAGTCTAGTCTATAGTCTAGTCTATAGTCTAGTCTATAGTCTAGTCTATAGTCTAGTCTATAGTCTAGTCTATAGTCTAGTCTATAGTCTAGTCTATAGTCTAGTCTATAGTCTAGTCTATAGTCTAGTCTATAGTCTAGTCTATAGTCTAGTCTATAGTCTAGTCTATAGTCTAGTCTATAGTCTAGTCTATAGTCTAGTCTATAGTCTAGTCTATAGTCTAGTCTATAGTCTAGTCTATAGTCTAGTCTATAGTCTAGTCTATAGTCTAGTCTATAGTCTAGTCTATAGTCTAGTCTATAGTCTAGTCTATAGTCTAGTCTATAGTCTAGTCTATAGTCTAGTCTATATTCTAGTCTATAGTCTAGTCTATAGTCTAGTCTATAGTCTAGTCTATAGTCTAGTCTATAGTCAAGTCTAGTCTATAGACTACAGTCTAGTCTATAGTCTAGTCTATAGTCTAGTCTATAGTCTAGTCTATAGTCTAGTCTATAGTCTAGTCTAGTCTAGTCTATAGTCTAGTCTATAGTCTAGTCTATAGTCTAGTCTATAGTCTAGTCTATAGTCTAGTCTATAGTCTAGTCTATAGTCTAGTCTATAGTCTAGTCTATAGTCTAGTCTATAATCTAGTCTCTAGTCTAGTCTATAGTCTAGTCTATAGTCTAGTCTATAGTCTAGTCTATAGTCTAGTCTATAGTCTAGTCTATAGTCTAGTCTATAGTCTAGTTCAGTCCAGTTCACATGTTATCCTCTTATACATTTGTAATATAAATTTCGGTTTAATTTAACTTTGATGAGGGTAGCGAAGCACTCAGTATTTAAATAAAATATTTACAATATAATTGGATAAAAGTGTAACAGTTTAAATGTGTAACAAATTAAGTTGCAAGTTACAAGATTTACTACAATTCTAGCATTACTTTCATAACTCAAAAAAATATATAATTTCCAGGCATCCTGTATACAAATATTCATTCATTCCGTTCCCCTTGCTAAATACAAAACAATGTTTGCTCACATTCATTTAACTTGACTTTCAAATTTTTATCTTTAACTAATTTTAACATCATAATCATAGTTTAAAAAAAGGTTTGCTTAAATTATTGGAAAAATGAAATAAATAACAAAATATAAAAAAATCATCCATATAAAAAAATTCAAACAAATAAAACGGCTATAGTAATTTAAAAGTAGAAGCTGTAAACATGCAACCAACCAAAGATGTAGATGACTGGATGGCTAGATGGTTAGCTTCCATCTAATGCCGACAAAATATAAATATATGGGACATGAATGTCAAGTGTCATATAATAAATCACAGCAGTAATTACATGTGATAACTACCCAAGAGTTATGGAGAGAACAGACCAAAAAAATGAGTTTGAGCTGTTAAACTGTGGCAACAGCATCACACACAAAAACAAATTGCCAATTGCAGCAGCCACTGCTGCTACAAAATTTTGCAACTAGAAAGTAAATAAGCAATTTTATAGTCTTCTAAGCAGTACAGCAGTAAAAGCAGTTAAAGAACAAATATCATACGGGGATTTACACTCATTCATTTACTCACTCAGTCACAGTCTCCTGATAATAGAACGAATCGACGAACATTTTTTAATAGAACAAAATTGTAATAAAAATAAAATAAACTAAACCAATGTAAAGTAAACACAACTGAAGTGAATGTAATTTTTAAAAAGTATAAAATTTTCTTCTAAAGAAGATACAAATAGCATCAAGCCAGGAGCTGGGGCAAATCTTAAACACTACACCGTTTACAACTGCATTTTGGAAAATTTCAAATTTGCAATATTCCAATAACAATTTAGTGTTCTCTCAGAGAAATGGTGTAAACCCCATTTACCACTCAGTTGATTTTTTTGCTGTTGCATTGTGGTGCAAAAATTAATGTAGATGAAACACGAACTCCATGTTGTTGCCACATTAGAAAAAAAATAATGAAATGTTTCTAGCTGTCATTCAGCTGTACCATTTTTCTGCTATAAGAGCAAAAAAAAGGAACGAATCTAAAAAGATTATTTGGTTTTTATAGATGAAGTGTTTTCTCTAGAAGAAAAAAAATCCGACCGATTTAAAATTGTTGCAACACACATACATACATACATATTTTATGCAGTTTAGAAAATAGAATGTAAGGTGCATTTTAGTATCGTTTTCATATGAAATTCCTTTTATGAAGATTTAAAACCTGATTACCGTAATATTGACAATAAGACATATAAATTATTATGACTTCACTAGCAAATATAATATAAATGGAAGTATTAAAACATAAATACATATATGAAGTATGACAGTGAATAATATTTCAATTGATTGAATTGTATTACAATATTTTTTTTCGAATTAATTTAATGCAAGAATGTCATAATTTTTTTACGGTAATTTATGTATAAAATATTTGTCATACAGAGAGATATACATATTTTATGATTTATATGTTTTAGAAGACTGGAAAAATATATTGTTGAATAATATTAATTGTAAATATTCCGTTAGGTTAGGTTGATAAGAGGATGTATATACTACATCAAATCCGAAGACATACACCTAGGCCACTATCGGGCCTGTTGTGCGCTCCTTTTCATGAAAAAAAAAGTTCATTGAATGTATTATTTTTTGCAGTGTTTAGAAACTCAGTTTCCTGGAGGAATATGCTCTACATTCGTCTGAATCCGCACGTTCAATTTTGTATAGATGTGCTCGTAATCCTGTGTGTGTGTGTCCTGTGTGCTTTTGTTGCGTCGAATGGTTTTGCTTTTGTGAGGTTAACTACCTCGAGTTCGCTTCCCTTCAATGGTATAAGCACATTTTGGACGAACGACGAATTTCGTATATAGCACGACGAACTAGTCGACAACAATTCGTTGCGTAAATTATTCATACTGCGAATTCGTTTCAAAATTTGTTTGTTCGAAATTGGAAAAAGTAAGAAAAAGGAACATAAATTATATTTTTGTGAATCTCCACGATTTTGAGATAATTTTAACAGCTTTCAAATTTATTCGAACATTTATTGGCCTCGAAAAGAACTAAAATTATATTTTTGTGAATATCCCCAATTTTGAGAATATTTTAACAGCTTCAAAATTTTTTCGAACATTACTTTGAATTTTCGAACTTAAATTTAAATATTCAAACATAACATTGTAGTGTCATCAAGTGTACCACAGACTGCCAAATTTCGGGCCACGAGAACTGGTTTTAAGGGCTTTAAAATTTTTTCGAACTTATGTTCGAATTTTCGAAAAATATATTTTTAGTTTTTATGACCCAGAGATTATTTTAAGAGCATAAACATTTTTCGAACATAACAATTTTTCGAATATAATTTCGAATATTCGAACATAATATTGTATTGTCATTAGCTGTACTCACAACCGCCAAATTTCAACAAATTCGGGCTACCGGAATTGGTTTTAAAACAATTTTCCCCAATTAATTCGCCGTTCGTCTGCGTAAGAAATAGAAATAAACCTATCGCATAGTTCGTTACGTACGACGAATTTCGTCATACGCAATGATTGTGTACATTTTCATATACCCAAGTGTGTTCTACTTCTGACGACGAATATTCGTTCCGAAATATTCATCGTTCGTCCCAATTGTGCGTATACTATAAAGCTATTACATTCGCCCTCTCGTTGCCGACTACTACCGAGTGGCCTGGTAGCCAAATGATGCAAACCTTACCTCTGGTAGAATATTCAGTTAAGGCTTTCTTACAATCTAATACGGTTTCAGATTTAATTATATATATTTAATTATTATATTCTATCTGTCAGTAAATACATTAAGACCTGTGGGCGCCATATTTATTCTAATTCAATTTACACATTCCGTTATTGCTCGGACTTCTGCCTGGAAGTTTGTGTTATGATTAGGTAAACGATGGTATATTTAAATTTCTGGGTCTTCAATTTGTTCTGCTTGACCAAGACATTCTATCTGGGATCAGCGTTTCAAAGTTTCCGACATATTTTGTGTCTGGTATGCGATCCGATGCACGTCCGATGATTGTGTATAACTTTCCAATGTGTCCAGTATACATTGATGACGTGTCCAATAACCGCTTTTGGCCAGTTCGCCAGTTCGAAAGTATATCACTTTTTTCCTAGCATTAAAAAAGTTTCCGCATCAAATATTTTGAAGTTTTCAATATTTACTCTAAACAAAATTTTAACTTTTTTAATACAAAATCGGAAATTTTCGATTCATTTGTTTGCGAATGGTTTTAGAAAATCGATTAGCCGCAGAAGTTTTTTTCACCAAAATGACCCGAGAAGAGAATTTTCGTTACTAGAACGGTAAACTTTGAAATGTGGAGATAAAATGGGCGGCCTAGATATAATGGGCGTCGCACCTTACATATAATATAAATCTTAAATTAGTATATTTGAGAAAATAAGTATAACAGTTAGAATCCTCAAATTTTGTCGCAACAAATTAAATAAGTGTCAATATGAGCATTTAAAACAAAACATAATAGGGGCGTGGCTCCTCTAGATTAAGGATTAAACTGGATATTTTTGCTATGTGCTGTGTTGGACGAATGCTGGGATTTTTCGTTTTCATTTGATAAGCATATTGTCTTTCTAGACAAGTAAGAATTTATAGTCGGGCATGGCCAACCCAACTATGATACCCTTCATCAGTGATAATGTTACAAATTTTGATTATGGGACCGATTTTAATCATTTTCAATAGGCCTTGGGAGAAAGTAGAGTATGTGCCAAATTTCATCAAATTATCTTGAAAATTGCGACTTGTAGCGTGCACACAAGGTTTACATGGACACACAGACGGGCGAACAGACAGACGGACATAACTAAATTGTTTCAGAAAGTGATTCTGAGCCCATTGAACAATATTTTTGGCTATTACAAACATCAGCACAAAAGCATAATACCCCCCCACTATAGTGTTGTAGGGTATAAATATAATTAAACCTTAAGTCCTTTTAGTGGATGAAGAACCGATAGAAAACGAAAAACAAAACACATCATCTGATTTTATTCAAATATTCAGTATTGCAGTTTTATTTTAAACTTAACATAAAATGTCGTGTTCCTAAATGATGGCAATTTGTATAATTCATTATGTATTTAATAATAGTTTATTTTCATGTTCAAAGATTAATTGATTTTTTGTAAAATTAACATGTAAGCTCATTAGCTAAAACAATAATTTTGGTACTTTATTATATTTTGCAACTAGAGTAGGTAGGTTAAGCTATGTTCACACCTATCAAATATTTGACAAAAATGATGTGACCTCTAAAAATCGAAGTAATGACTTTAGAAATGCGTTATTATTTGTTTCGAAATTTTTTGCAATTACAAAAATTGTATAAGGAAAATTGATAAAAAATTTGTGGTTGCGTTCTTTTTTCGTGAAATATTTGATAGATGTGAACGTACCTAAAACGTACCTAAAACCAAAATGAAGCATCTAAAATACAAATCTTAAAATTCGTGACATTTCAAATTTTATTTCTATGTAGATGAGATTTTCAGCATAAAAATAAAATAAAATTTATCTGTCAAATCTTTTCATTATTACTACCAAACAACCACTTGCCGCAGAAGGCGAGCAGTGAAGCTAAAATAAAAGGTGTTACACGACACGTTTTTGTCATTAGTGTGCAAAACAAACAACAAAACTGTTGCAATATCTGACAAATATTCTTAGTTTTTTATGTCTAGTCCATGTTGTGTTACTAATTGTTAACGAATATTAAATGAATAGCAATAAATTTCTTTAAAAACAAATCAAAAAGCACAAGTGTTTAAATTAACTCATTTTAAAATATTCGCAAATTTATTAAAAATTATTATTTATTTGTTTACTAAATAATTCATTATTTCAATTCAATAATGAACTTTCATTTTCTTTTATTTTCTGTATCATCATTATTCAACGATAATTGTTTAACAAAAAGCTTGTAATTATTTTTATTTTCATACACCCGTTGCTTTAAAATTGACCTTTTTCTAACAAAATTTAAAAAAAGTAAAAATCCCCACAAAAAATTGTTTCCAGTAAAAAAAAAAACAATTGAACTTTCACTATTTAAACACTTCATTTCATTTGGCAACAAACGTGTTAATAACCAACATTTTCTCGTTTGAAAATTATAACATTCTTTATTTCTTTTAGTGGGTCGATTATATTTTTTATTGTGTTATTTTTTTGTTGATTCATTAGAATGTATCGCGTTTGTCTCAGTTGTAGTGGGCCCATTGTTTAGGTTTTTTTTTTGTTAAAATTCACTTTTCACACCATCAACACAATTTAAATGGAGCTCATTAGTGTGGAGTTTTTGCCTTATTTTTGTTGTTGTTTATATGTGACTCCTACCGAGTCATCAACACTTCAACAATAAACTTTATACCGACCACAGTCCCTACGGCTAAACACTCAAAAAATAATGTTGGATATTTTCAAAATTATTAATAAAACTAATTCAGTTATATTCACTAGAAGGCCATCCATGAAAGCAATAAACTAAGCTACTAACTGGTCTATGGACTGATCCATTGTCTAGGGATAAGTAGTCCATGATGTAGTCTATTGAATAACCTACGTGGTAGTCTATTGAATAATATATGGACTGGACTTTTACCGAAACTTTGGACTAATCTATTGTGTGGTCTGTTGACTAGCGTATAGACTAGTCAATAGAAAAGTGTAGGTCCTAGTTTATGATCTAATCTATGATCTAGTATAAAGAGTAGTATATGGTCTAGTTAAGAGACTTATCTATAGAATAGTCGACTAAATTATTGACTAGTTTATTGACAATTCTATTGCTATACACTAGTCTATAGACACTAGTCTATAGACAGTAGTCTATAGACACTAGTCTATAGACAGTACTCTATAGACACTAGTCTATAGACAGTAGTCTATAGACTCTATAGACAGTAGTCTATAGACAGTAGTCTATAGACACTAGTCTATAGGCACTGGTCTATAGACACTAGTCTATAGGCACTGGTCTATAGACTCTAGTCCATAGACACTAGTCTATAGACACTAGTCTATAGACACTAGTCTATAGACACTAGTCTATAGACACTAGTCTATAGACACTAGTCTATAGACACTAGTCTATAGACACTAGTCTATAGACACTAGTCTATAGACACTAGTCTATAGACACTAGTCTATAGACACTAGTCTATAGACACTAGTCTATAGACACTAGTCTATAGACACTAGTCTATAGACACTAGTCTATAGACACTAGTCTATAGACACTAGTCTATAGACACTAGTCTATAGACACTAGTCTATAGACACTAGTCTATAGACACTAGTCTATAGACACTAGTCTATAGACACTAGTCTATAGACACTAGTCTATAGACACTAGTCTATAGACACTAGTCTATAGACACTAGTCTATAGACACTAGTCTGTAGACACTAGTCTATAGACACTAGTCTATAGACACTAGTCTGTCTATAGACACTAGTCTATAGACAGCTAGTCTTAGACACTAGTCTATAGACAACTAGTCTATAGACACTAGTCTCTAGACACTAGTCTCTAGTCTCTAGACACTAGTCTATAGACAGTAGTCTATTAGACAGTAGTCTATAGACACTAGTCTATAGACACTAGTCTATAGACACTAGTCTATAGGACACTAGTCTATAGACACTAGTCTATAGACACTAGTCTATAGACAACTAGTCTATAGACACTAGTCTATAGACACTAGTCTATAGACACTAGTCTATAGACACTAGTCTATAGACACTAGTCTATAGACACTAGTCTATAGACACTAGTCTATAGACACTAGTCTATAGACACTAGTCTATAGACACTAGTCTATAGACACTAGTCTATAGACACTAGTCTATAGACACTAGTCTATAGACACTAGTCTATAGGACACTAGTCTATAGACACTAGTCTATAGACACTAGTCTATAGACACTAGTCTATAGACACTAGTCTATAGACACTAGTCTATAGACACTAGTCTATAGACACTAGTCTATAGACACTAGTCTATAGACACTAGTCTATAGACACTAGTCTATAGACACTAGTCTATAGACACTAGTCTATAGACACTAGTCTATAGACACTAGTCTATAGACACTAGTCTATAGACACTAGTCTATAGACACTAGTCTATAGACACTAGTCTATAGACACTAGTCTATAGACACTAGTCTATAGACACTATCTAGTCTATAGACACTAGTCTATAGACACTAGTCTATAGACACTAGTCTATAGACACTAGTCTATAGACACTAGTCTATAGACACTAGTCTATAGACACTAGTCTATAGACACTAGTCTATAGACACTAGTCTATAGACACTAGTCTATAGACACTAGTCTATAGACACTAGTCTATAGACACTAGTCTATAGACACTAGTCTATAGACACTAGTCTATAGACACTAGTCTATAGACACTAGTCTATAGACACTAGTCTATAGACACTAGTCTATAGACACTAGTCTATAGACACTAGTCTATAGACACTAGTCTATAGACACTAGTCTATAGACACTAGTCTATAGACACTAGTCTATAGACACTAGTCTATAGACACTAGTCTATAGCACTAGTCTATAGACACTAGTCTATAGACACTAGTTATAGACACTAGTCTATAGACACTCGTCTATAGACACTAGTCTATAGACACTAGTCTATAGACACTAGTCTATAGGACACTAGTCTAATAGACACTAGTCTATAGACACTAGTCTATAGGCCACTCGTCTATAGACTAGTCTATAGACACTAGTCTATAGACACTAGTCTATAGACACTCTAGTCTATAGCCACTAGTCTATAGACACTAGTCTATAGACACTAGTCTATAGACACTAGTCTAGACATAGTCTATAGACACTAGTCTATAGACACTAGTCTATAGACACTAGTCTATAGACACTAGTCTATAGACACTAAGTCTATAGACACTAGTCTTAGACACTAGTCTATAGACACTAGTCTATAGACACTAGTCTATAGACACTAGTCTATAGACACTAGTCTATAGACACTAGTCTATAGACACTAGTCTATAGACAACTAGTCCTATAGACACTAGTCTATAGACACTAGTCTATAGACACTAGTCTATAGACACTAGTCTATAGACACTAGTCTATAGACACTAGTCTATAGACACTAGTCTATAGACACTAGTCTATAGACACTAGTCTATAGACACTAGTCTATAGACACTAGTCTATAGACACTAGTCTATAGACACTAGTCTATAGACACTAGTCTGTAGACACTAGTCTATAGACACTAGTCTATAGACACTAGTCTATAGACACTAGTCTATAGACACTAGTCTATAGACACTAGTCTATAGACACTAGTCTATAGACACTAGTCTATAGACACTAGTCTATAGACACTAGTCTATAGACACTAGTCTATAGACACTAGTCTATAGACACTAGTCTATAGACACTAGTCTATAGACACTAGTCTATAGACACTAGTCTATAGACACTAGTCTATAGACACTAGTCTATAGACACTAGTCTATAGACACTAGTCTATAGACACTAGTCTATAGACACTAGCCTATAGACACTAGTCTATAGACACTAGTCTATAGACACTAGTCTATAGACACTAGTCTATAGACACTAGCCTATAGACACTAGTCTATAGACACTAGTCTATAGACACTAGTCTATAGACACTAGTCTATAGACACTAGTCTATAGACACTAGTCTATAGACACTAGTCTATAGACACTAGTCTATAGACACTAGTCTATAGACACTAGTCTATAGACACTAGTCTATAGACACTAGTCTATAGACACTAGTCTAGACACTAGTCTATAGACACTAGTCTATAGACACTATAGACACTAGTCTATAGACACTAGTCTATAGACACTAGTCTATAGACACTAGTCTATAGACACTAGTCTATAGACACTAGCCTATAGACACTAGTCTATAGACACTAGTCTATAGACACTAGTCTATAGACACTAGTCTATAGACACTAGTCTATAGACACTAGTCTATAGACACTAGTCTATAGACACTAGTCTATAGACACTAGTCTATAGACACTAGTCTATAGACACTAGTCTATAGACACTAGTCTATAGACACTAGTCTATAGACACTAGTCTATAGACACTAGTCTATAGACACTAGTCTGTAGACACTAGTCTATAGACACTAGTCTATAGACACTAGTCTATAGACACTAGTCTATAGAGCTAGTCTATAGACACTAGTCTATAGACACTAGTCTATAGACGCTAGTCTATAGACGCTAGTCTATATATATAGTCTATAGTCTATAGACGCTAGTCTATAGACACTAGTCTATAGACACTAGTCTGTAGACACTAGTCTATAGACACTAGTCTATAGACACTAGTCTGTAGACACTAGTCTATAGACACTAGTCTAGACACTAGTCTCTAGTCTCTAGACACTAGTCTATAGACACTAGTCTATAGACACTAGTCTATAGACACTAGTCTATAGACACAAGTCTATAGACACTAGTCTATAGACACTAGTCTATAGACACTAGTCTATAGACACTAGTCTATAGACCACTAGTCTATAGACACTAGTCTATAGACACTAGTCTATAGACACTAGTCTAAGACACTAGTCTATAGACACTAGTCTATAGACACTAGTCTATAGACACTAGTCTATAGACAATAGGTCTATAGACACTAGTCTATAGACACTAGTCTATAGACACTAGTCTATAGACACTAGTCTATAGACACTAGTCTATAGACACTAGTCTGTAGACACTAGTCTATAGACACTAGTCTATAGACACTAGTCTATAGACACTAGTCTATAGACACTAGTCTATAGACACTAGTCTATAGACACTAGTCTATAGGACACTAGTATATAGACACTAGTCTATAGCACTAGTCTGTGACATAGTCTATAGACACTAGTGATAGACTAGTGTATAGACACTAGTCTATAGACACTAGTCTTATAGACACTAGTCTATAGACGCTAGTCTATAGACACTAGTCTATAGACACTAGTCTATAGACGCTAGTCTATAGACGCTAGTCATAGACACTAGTCTATAGACAATAGTCTGTAGACACTAGTCTATAGACACTAGTCTATAGACACTAGTCTGTAGACACTAGTCTATAGACACTAGTCTCTAGACACTAGTCTCTAGACACTAGGTCTATAGGACACTAGTCTATAGACACTAGTCTATAGACACTAGTCTATAGACACTAGTCTATAGACACTAGTCTATAGACACTAGTCTATGACACTAGTCTATAGACACTAGTCTATAGACACTAGTCTATAGACACTAGTCTATAGACACTAGTCTATAGACACTAGTCTATAGACACTAGTCTATAGACAACTAGTCTATAGACACTAGTCTATAGACACTAGTATATAGACACTAGTATATAGACACTAGTCTATAGACACTAGTGTATAGACACTGTCTATAGACACTAGTCTATAGACACTTGTCTATAGACACTAGTCTATAGACACTAGTCTATAGACACTAGTCTATAGACATAGTCTATAGACTCTAGTCTATAGACACTAGTCTGTAGACACTAGTCTATAGACACTAGTCTATAGCCACTAGTCTGTAGTCTATAGACACTAGTCTATAGACACTAGTCTATAGACACTAGTCTATAGACACTAGTCTATAGACACTAGTCTATAGACACTAGTCTATAGACACTAGTCTATAGACACTAGTCTATAGACACTAGTATATAGACACTAGTCTATAGACACTAGTCTATAGACACTAGTCTATAGACACTAGTCTATAGACACTAGTCTATAGACACTAGTCTATAGACACTAGTCTATAGACACTAGTCTATAGACACTAGTCTATAGACACTAGTCTATAGACACTAGTCTATAGACACTAGTCTATAGACACTAGTCTATAGACACTAGTCTATAGACACTAGTCTATAGACACTAGTCTATAGACACTAGTCTATAGCCACTAGTCTATAGACACTAGTCTATAGACACTAGTATATAGACACTAGTATATAGACACTAGTCTATAGACACTAGTCTATAGACACTAGTCTGTAGACACTATTCTATAGACACTAGTCTATAGACACTAGTCTGTAGACACTAGTCTATAGACACTAGTCTATAGACACTAGTCTATAGACACTAGTCTATAGACACTAGTCTATAGACACTAGTCTATAGACACCTAGTCTGTTAGACGCTATGTCTATAGGACACTAGTCTGTAGACACTAGTCTATAGACACTAGTCTGTAGACACTAGTCTATAGACACTAGTCTATAGACACTAGTCTGTAGACACTAGTCTATAGACACTAGTCTGTAGACACTAGTCTATAGACAATAGTCTGTAGACACTAGTCTATAGACACTAGTCTGTAGACACTAGTCTATAGACACTAGTCTATAGACACTAGTCTATAGGACACTAGTCTATAGACACTAGTCTATAGACGCTAGTCTATAGACACTAGTCTATAGACACTAGTCTATAGACGCTAGTCTATAGACGCTAGTCTATAGACACTAGTCTGTAGACACTAGTCTATAGACACTAGTCTATAGACACTAGTCTATAGACACTAGTCTATAGACACTAGTCTCTAGACACTAGTCTCTAGACACTAGTCTATAGACACTAGTCTATAGACACTAGTCTATAGACACTAGTCTATAGACACTAGTCTATAGACACTAGTCTATGGACTAGCCTCAAGACTAGTCAGTAGACTAGTATGTGGGGTTAGTGTTGTGACTAGTCTAATAAGTAGTCTTTTGACTAGTATATTAACAAGTTTATGGACTAAACTATTGACTAGTCTGTGAACTAGTTAGTATGTGAACTAGATAGATAATTTCATAAACTATTCAATGAACTTATATATGGAATAATAATTCTATTGGATAGTCTATGGAGTAGTCTATATACTAGAACAAAAATAGTCAATAGAATCTATTGTATGTGGGTTAGTCTTTTGACTAGTCTATGGACTATTGACTAGTCTGTAGACTAGTCTATTGAATAGTCAATGGACTAGTCTATTAAATAATCTATTTCATAATCTACTGAACAGTGAATAGTCCATATACTAGACTATAGGCTAGACTATTGATTAGACTATAGACTAGACTATAGACTAGTTAATAGGCTAGGCAATAGACTAGACTATAGACTACTTATTAGGCTAGTCAATAGTCTAGTTAAATAGTCTATTGAATATATACTATATACTAGCCCAAAGACTAGTCAATAGACTAGTATGTGGAGTAGTCTTTTGACTAGTATATGAAATAGTCTAGTAACTAGTCTGTGGATTCAGTCTATTGAATAGTTTTTGGGCTAGTCTCTGGACTAGACTATTGAATAGCCTATGGGCTAGTATATTGACTAGTCAATAGACTAGTATGTGTAGTCAATAGACTAGTATTAACTAGTATATTTACTAGTCTATTAACTAGTCCATGGGCTAAACTATTGCCAGTCTGTTGAATTGTCTGTGGACTAGTCTATATACTTGCCCAAAGACTAGTAAATAGACTAGTATGTGGTCTAGTTTATTAACTATTCTGTTAACTTCTGACTAGTGTATTAACTAGTCTGTCGACTAGTCTATTTTGACCAGTCTATGTACTAGAATATTGACCGATCATCAGCCTAGTCTATGGACTAGCTATTGACTAGTCTATGGACTAGCTATTGACCAGTCTTAGGGCTAGCTATTGACAAGTCTACAGCTTAGTCTATTGACTAATAAATGGACTTGTTTTTTTCTTTGTTAATGTCAAATATGCCTGACTTTTTTTCTATCAGTGTAATTCATACATTCGATTTTGATTATACATTAACTGATGTTTTACTTTTTCTCTTCAATACGATCTTCCTTTTATTACTCTCATACTATGAACTCTGCCAAAGTTTTGTATGTCATTGTTAACATTTTTTATTCAACATACGTAATTTTTTTCGCCAAACTGCAATTACTTTTTAACCTACAAATGTTACTTCAGCTTCATGAAAAAGTATCTCGTTCTTTATTATATGCTTAAGTTAAAAATAAAAAACTAACCCAATTTTTTCCATTTTCTACTTGTAACTTTTTTTTTAAACTATGTACTTAAAAGCAAACCTTTCATTATTGGTAACAGAGAAAAACAAAACCAGAACATTTTACTTTTTTTTCTTAAATAGCAATAATACATTAAAATGTTACTTCTTTTTGCAACTTGCATGTTTTAGTTTAAACATGTGTTTGAGGTTTATTCTTTGGTCTGTTTCAAATTAAGTTTTAGTAAAATCTGTTTTTATTTTGGCTTTTTAATTTAGGGTGTTTTTTGTTTAATAAAATTGTCTGAGGTTGTTTAGAATTGCTGCTTTAAACAGAAAAAAATTTAAAACAAGTTTATTTTTGTACATGATTTTAACCTTTTTATTGTATCTAAATCTCATCTACGGCTAAAAAAAAATAAGTGAGAGGGAGTCTGTTTTTATGGGTTCTTCTTTTTTTTACTGAATATTTTATTGAATTGTTAATTGCTTGACATTTTGTGTTAAATGTTACTTTGAAATTCTTAATGAAGATCCGCTTAAATACATCACGATCTTATTTTTTGTGAATGATGGTATACGGATTCATATATCATTTTTAAATATATTAATTATACCAGGTGTTTTTTTAACAAAAGAATGTAAAGTAATTGTATATACATACAACTTACCAGTTAAGTGCCAAATTTTTTCATAATAATAATAAGGGGTCTGTTTTTAAACGATTTTTGATATATTTTCATAAGCGATCCTTATACATTTCAGTAATGGTACTTATTAAACTTATTTCTGATGAATTCATCACAAGACCATTCTTACATATGTATATAATCAATACCATGAAGGCGACCTTATATGGGGGTAGGATTAATTACGGACCGATCGTTACAAAATTTGGTAGAGAAATTTTGATTTATATAAAACTAGTTTTTGTGGACGGATACTTGTTTATATCGCATTTCTTTGCTATATTGGCATTTAGAACCATTTTATGAGCGTTTTAGTATTTTTCTGAAAGAGGCCTTATATCAGGGGCCGCGACCATTTCTCTTATCGTTACAAAATTTTTCTTATCGTTACAAAATTTGGTAGAGAAATTTTGATTATATAAAACTAGTTTTTGTGGACGGATACTTGTTTATATCGCATTTCTTTGCTATATTGGCATTTTTGAACCATTTTATGAGCTTTTTATTACTTTTCTGAAAGAGGCCTTATATCAGAGGCCGCGACCATTTCTCTTAAGATTTTAAAGAATGATTTTAATTCTTATATTGGTATTTTAAGCCAGTTATAGGCGTTAAAGTAATTTTCGGGCAGTGACTTTATAAGGGAGATTGGCTCAATAATGGACCTTTCATCATAAAACAAAAAAAAAAAAAATTGGATCCATTACCTATATCCTATTAATTTTGAATTTCAACGCTAAACATGCCTTTCTTAAGCCAGTTGTAAGCGTGATATTTACTTGTAAACCAATATCGCTCAATTTTAATACCAAACAAACTGCATCAACTGAAAATATTTGAACTACTTTCTGATCGGTATATCGACTTTTTCCTATTTATTTCGACTTTTTTTAATATTATTTTCAAACGACGTTCTTAACGACGTTTTTAAAACAAAATAGTTGAATTCGACTTTTTTCACAAAAAGTCGATTGTTTTAAAATCGATTTTTAGTACATACTCTAATTTACACAATTTTCCCTTCAGGGAATTAAAAAAACTCTTTGTCTCTTTAATCTGGTAGCTCTATTTTACAAACATAATAAATACTAAATAAAACAACAAAAAAAAACTTACCTTCAAAACATGCTGCTATAAGTATTTGACAATACAATGTTGCCTGCTCTCCCTCTAACATATTTACATACATATTACATATTTAATAAACATTGACGTACAAACACTTGTTACCAAGTTTCATACAAACTTTACTTCTCAATTCATATGTATGTACATATGTATGTATATTTGTAAATAATTGCATTTCCCTTTTTTACACTACAAAAACATTTGTTGCCAAATAAACACACATTTTGCCGATATAAACACAAATAATTATACAAACATTTAGTTGTTGCCGAAGTGTATTTTTATTCTCTTCCCTAACCACTTTTACTTTACATTCTATTTACAAATATACAAACAACACTTTTTGACAAATCACAACAACAAAAAAACATAGATACACACATTTTTTTCTTTTACTTGCATGCATTCTCTGATGGATAAAATTATTAATACTATTTTTACTAATAATTTTCATACTTTTTACCAAATGAATTTAATAATTTTATTCTTAAAACTTTAAATATTATATGGATAACATTTTCTTTTCAATTTAACAGCAAGAAACTAGTAATATTTGGTTTAAACATTAACTTTTTAATAAAACACCTAACCCACTTGTTGAATGCACTAAATAAAATCGCGAACTAAAGCAAAATAAACATAAAGGAGAGCTTTAGCAACATGTATCAATCAAAAGAGGATGAGAAAAAAACTAGGGAGATGATGTCAACATGTTTAATTTGTAAAAGGGTCATTAAAATTGTAAAAGATGGATTGCAATTGTGACTGTTGACCAGTGTTGCCACTTCATGTGTAATTACACATATTGTGTGTAATTTTTATTTCCATGTGTAGCCCATGTGTAATTTTTTTCACGTGAAATTTATGTGTAATTAAAAATTTTTTTAAATCCTTCTGTTTTTACATTTTTATGAGATAAAAAATGTTATATTTGGGCATTTGTATTAAATGTGTCTATTATTCTAATTAATGTTAATATTATAAAAGTCAAATTAGTTGTATTCTATAATACTAGAATTTCACTTCCGAAAAAATTAAATGGAAATAAATTAAATTAAATTAAAAAAAAGAGCATTAAAATTAATTTTTGAGAATGACTTCAGAAGTAGTGAATTTGGAATCAAATAAAAAGGACACCCCTCTTATGACAAGCCTGTGTTAAAATCATCACTTCTTCAGGTCTTTTTCAGTACTTCCATGGAGCAAATTGTAATTTTTTTCGCTTCTTTGGAAGTTCTTTTTTGCTGGGCACCTTAAAGTATACAAATCAGAATCATTTTCTGAGTAGATTTAGCTCTGTCCATCAGTCTGTCTTTGTAATCAATTTTCGATATAAATTTATGAAATATTGCACAAACTTTTCTTTTGGAAATGGTTAAAATCGGTCCTTTATTTTATTAAGCCACCCAATAAAGAAATAATAATTATGATAATTTAGTTTAAAGTTGAATTTTTTAAGAACTAAAATTAATAATATACATCCGGAAGTTTGCCGTTATTACAGTTATTTGTTCTTAGTTTAATAACGAAAAAAGTCGATCACTCTTAAATGTCGTAATTATGAACCATATATGAGTTGATATAATGGATTTTAATAATTCTGAAAAGACTTCGATCGCGCTTGTGCTAAAAGACTTTTATTTTTCAAAATATCTTAAAAATTGCTATCTGCATGTGTAATTTTTCTCTAAATGTGTAATTTAGAAGCCGAACAAGTGTAGTTTCTAATTATTTGGTAGCAACCCTGCTGTTGACGACAAGTGTCTAACTAAAGGAATAGGCTTTTTTCATGTTTAAGTAAATAGTCTTGAAATGTAACTTTATTTTTGAATTATTTATAATGGAAATTTAAGAAAATGTAACTAACTGATTATCTTGACAGTTAAAAGTCTAATACTTCATTAATACTCATTGCAGCTAGTAGTTGTGGTTATAATAATTGGGATTCATTGCTGCTATTTATTGCCGTTGTTCTAGATGTGCAAACTGTAAACTGGAGAGTGAAAAGGACATCGTTGTGAACCGTATAATTTTCTGCTTTGATTTTAATGCTTCACATAGATAGATAGATGTAGATAGATAGATAGATAGATAGATAGTTAGTTAGTAGTTAGTTAGTTAGTTAGTTAGTTAGTTAGTTAGTTAGTTAGTTAGTTAGTAGTTAGTTTATTAGTTAGTTAGTTAGTAGTTAGTTAGTTAGTAGTTAGTAGTTAGTTAGTTAGTTAGTTAGTTAGTTTAGTTAGTTAGTTAGTTAGTTAGTTAGTTAGTTAGTTAGTTAGTTAGTTAGTTAGTTAGTAGTTAGTTTAGTAGTTAGTTAGTAGTTAGTTAGTAGTTAGTTAGTTAGTAGTTAGTTAGTTAGTTAGTTAGTTAGTTAGTTAGTTAGTTAGTTAGTAGTTAGTAGTTAGTTAGTTAGTTAGTAGTTAGTTAGTTAGTTAGTTAGTTAGTTAGTAGTTAGTTAGTTAGTTAGTTAGTTAGTTAGTTAGTTAGTTAGTTAGTTAGTTAGTTAGTTAGTTAGTTAGTTAGTTAGTTAGTTAGTTAGTTAGTTAGTTAGTTAGTTAGTTAGTTAGTTAGTTAGTTAGTTAGTTAGTTAGTTAGTTAGTTAGTTAGTTAGTTAGTAGTAGTTAGTTAGTTAGTTAGTAGTTAGTAGTTAGTTAGTTAGTTAGTTAGTTAGTTAGTTAGTAGTTAGTTAGTTAGTTAGTTAGTTAGTTAGTAGTTAGTTAGTTAGTTAGTTAGTAGTTAGTTAGTTAGTTAGTTAGTTAGTTAGTTAGTAGTTAGTTAGTTAGTTAGTTAGTTAGTTAGTTAGTTTTAGTTAGTTAGTTAGTTAGTTAGTAGTTAGTAGTTAGTTAGTTAGTTAGTTAGTTAGTTAGTTAGTTAGTTAGTTAGTTAGTTAGTTAGTTAGTTAGTTAGTAGTTAGTTAGTTAGTTAGTTAGTTAGTTAGTTAGTTAGTTAGTGTAGTTAGTTAGTTAGTTAGTTAGTTAGTTAGTTTTAGTTAGTTAGTTAGTTAGTTAGTAGTAGTTAGTTAGTTAGTTAGTTAGTTAGTTAGTTAGTTAGTTAGTTAGTAGTTAGTTAGTTAGTTAGTTAGTTAGTAGTAGTTAGTTAGTTAGTTAGTTAGTTAGTTAGTTAGTTAGTAGTTAGTTAGTTAGTTAGTTAGTTAGTTAGTTAGTTAGTTAGTTAGTTAGTTAGTTAGTTAGTTAGTTAGTTAGTTAGTAGTTAGTTAGTTAGTAGTTAGTTAGTTAGTAGTTAGTTAGTTAGTTAGTTAGTTAGTTAGTTAGTTAGTTAGTTAGTTAGTTAGTAGTTAGTTAGTTAGTTAGTTAGTTAGTTAGTTAGTTAGTTAGTTAGTTAGTTAGTAGTTAGTTAGTTAGTTAGTAGTTAGTTAGTTAGTTAGTTAGTTAGTTAGTTAGTAGTTAGTTAGTTAGTTAGTAGTTAGTTAGTTAGTTAGTTAGTTAGTTAGTAGTTAGTTAGTTAGTAGTAGTAGTTAGTTAGTTAGTTAGTAGTTAGTTAGTTAGTTAGTAGTTAGTTAGTTAGTTAGTTAGTTAGTTAGTAGTTAGTTAGTTAGTTAGTAGTTAGTTAGTTAGTAGTTAGTTAGGTAAGTAGGTATTTCGAACTTGTAAACTCTCTACATTAGATTAAAATAATTCCCAAAAAAATAATATTTTGTTATCCAATTCATTTCTTTTATTATATTTAATATTCAAAACTTTGTTATATTACACAGTTCGTCTATATATTCCTATCGATTACAATCTTATTTTTGATACTTTCAGTTACATAGATTTTTGCGTAATATTTAACATCACGCATCACTAAAATCATGAAAAATTTGTTTTTTATGGCCTCAAGTATTACAAAAGTTAAAAGACGCACAAACAAATATCAACATTCCTCCTCCAGACCGTAGAGAAACATGTAAAATATTACAATCGAATATGACCGACTTAGTGATACTCTGCAACAATGATTACAAACAGCATTATATGATGGAGTCTCCATCAGTCGTAGACCAAACTCTACAAAGTTTGTAAGAGGTCAATTAAGATCGGTACTCATTAAAGTTGATAATAACATTTTAACCAATATATGCATATATATGTTTTAATATTGTATGCATGTATTTAACATATACAATCAGATGTCTTAATTGGGTCGATCCTTAAAACATACAACCTGATTTATTCATATTTGTGCACTTCAAGGTATGTGAAGGACCAATATTTTATACAGTACTACAGACATCAGCTCAAACGCATAATATCTTCTAAAAGTAGCGCATGTTATAAAAAGTGATTATGATCGTACAAATCTAACAAATATTTCCATCAGGCAAACAGACAAACAATCTTCAATACGTTAAAACTGCGGTAGGTTCAGTGAAAAATAATAATAATAATAAAACGAAAATACTTCCCAAATATTTTATTACCAAACGAAGCAATAACCGCCATATGAATAAATCACAATAGAAATTTGAATAATAAATTTTTTTTTTACAAATTTTATTTGTTTAAACGTGTCAGGTAGTAAGTAAAACCGAACACAATAATTTAGAAAATAATTTATGTTTAGAGATTTACTGATAATTTATGAATGAAATTATAGAAAATATAATAAAAACAAAAAATAAATAATTAAATTAAATGTGGAATAATTTATGAAACATGTGTAATTTGACGACAATTATGAGAGGCGTCAAGTGAAGATGTGAAGTGTGGTTAAATAAAAAAATAAAATAATTTAATACTTCCAAGTACTAAGAAAAATATTCAACAATTTGGAATAAATCATTTTTTATATTTAATATTTTTTTAGTCTTTAAAATACATATATATTTACAGGACTTTAAGTACATTCTATTTACATACGTACATACATATATTAAATTTAAATAAAAATATTAAAATCTTTTGTTTTACAAATTATACAAATCTAAAGTTGGTGGATCGTTAAGACCAATACAAAAAGACACACCTTTTTATTTCTGCTCACCACTAGAGACAATAGATTGGACAATGTGTTGTAAGTACATGGATCACAAATAACAAATATAAAATATTCAAAGCATATACCGATTATAACAATAAATATATGTTTAACATGAGTTATAAACATTAAGCATTAGAAAAAAAGAACTTCAGTTATTGTAACTGAACAAAAACAAAAAAAAAAAAATGTAAAGAAAAGGCTAAAGTACAATTTTTTTAACACTGACACTACAAAGACAGTTCAAAGTACAATTGTCATGTTTTCTGAAACATTTTAATTTAATGATCTAAGAGACAATACAAGATAAATGTGAAATAATAAATTTAACATACAAAATCATGGACACGCAAGGGAAATTTTAAAATAAATCTTATTATGGCGTTAAATGTATTTTAGGATTTTTTCATTTCCGTAGCAGAAGAACTCACACGTTGTGACATTAATGCTTTCAGAAATTTATTTTCAACCATAATTTATCATATAATTATGATTGCTTTCCTAAGTTGAAATTAAAATTTCATTTAGAAGTTGGATTTCATATAGTTATCACGGTGATGTCATTGGAGGTAAGTACTGTCAATGTATATCCTATGCAAAAACGTACTTATATAGCTTTGAGTAACAGATACGTATTTATATAATACATTATTGATAAGAAGTTATTAAATTACATCTATGTAAGATATCGAAAGACGATAGCTAATTGAACATTCGATATTTTCCTCCCACGACCCTCATATCCTACAACCCATAATTCCATAATGCCTAAGTTAAAACTGTCAGTTAATGGGCAACGCATCTACATCTAGTCTAGTCTATAGTCTAGATTATAGTCTATTCTATAGTCTAGATTATAGTCTATTGTATAGTCTAGTCTATAGTCTATTCTATAGTCTAGTCTATAGTCTAGACTATAGTCTGGTCTATAGTCTAGACTATAGTCTGGTCTATAGTCTAGACTATAGTCTGGTCTATAGTCTAGTCTATAGTCCAGTCTATAGTACTAGACTATAGTCTAGTCTATAGTCTAGTCTATAGTCTAGTCTATAGTCTAGTATATAGTCTAGTCTATAGTATAGTCTATAGTCTAGTCTATAGTCTAGTCTAGTCCTAGTTCTATAGTCTAGTCTATAGTGTAGTCTATAGTAGTCTATAGTCTAGGTATCTAGTCTATAGTCTAGTCTATAGTCTAGTCTATAGTCTAGTCTATAGTCTAGTCTATAGTCTAGTCTATAGTCTAGTCTATAGTCTAGTCTATAGTCTAGTCTATAGTCTAGTCTATAGTCTAGTCTATAGTCTAGTCTATAGTCTAGTCTATAGTCTAGTCTATAGTCTAGTCTATAGTCTAGTCTATAGTCTAGTCTATAGTCTAGTCTATAGTCTAGTCTATAGTCTAGTCTATAGTCTAGTCTATAGTCTAGTCTATAGTCTAGTCTATAGTCTAGTCTATAGTCTAGTCTATAGTCTAGTCTATAGTCTAGTCTATAGTCTAGTCTATAGTCTAGTCTATAGTCTAGTCTATAGTCTAGTCTATAGTCTAATCTATAGTCTATAGTCTAGTCTATAGTCTAGTCTATAGTCTAGTCTATAGTCTAGTCTATAGTCTAGTCTATAGTCTAGTCTATAGTCTAGTCTATAGTTTAGTCTATAGTCTAGTCTATAGTCTAGTCTATAGTCAGTCTATAGTCTAGTCTAGTCAGTCTATAGTCTAGTCTATAGTCTAGTCTAGTCTATAGTCTAGTCTATAGTCTAGTCTATAGTCTAGTCTATAGTCTAGTCTAGTCTATAGCCAAGTCTGTAGTCTAGTCTATAGTCCAGACTATAGCCTAGTCTATAGTCTAGTCTATAGTCTAGTCTATAGTCTAGTCTATAGTCTAGTCTATAGTCTAGTCTATAGTCCAGTCTATAGCCTAGTCTATAGTCTAGTCTATAGTCTAGTCTATAGTCTAGTCTATAGTCTAGTCTATAGTCTAGTCTATAGTCTGGTCTATAGTCTAGTCTATAGTCTAGTCTACAGTCTAGTCTATAGTCTAGTCTATGGTCTAGTCTATAGTCTAGTCTATATTATAGTCTATATTATATTCTATAGTCTAGTCTATAGTCTAGTCTATAGTCTAGTCTATAGTCTAGTCTATAGTCTAGTCTATAGTCTAGTCTATAGTCTAGTCTATAGTCTAGTCTGTAGTCTATAGTCTAGTCTATAGTCTAGTCTATAGTCTAGTCTATAGTTTAGTCTATAGTCCAGTCTATAGTCTAGTCTATAGTCTAGTCTATAGTCTAGTCTATAGTCTAGTCTATAGTCTAGTCTATAGTCTAGCCTATAGTCTAGTCTATAGTTTAGTCAATAGTCTAGTCTATAGTCTAGTCTTAGTCTAGTCTATAGTCTAGTCTAGTCTATAGTCTAGTCTAGTCTAGTCTAGTCTATAGTCTAGTCTATAGTCTAGTCTATAGTTTAGTCTATAGTCTAGTCTATAGTCTAGTCTATAGTTTAGTCTATAGTCTAGTCTATAGTCTAGTCTATAGTCTAGTCTATAGTCTAGTCTATAGTCTAGTCTATAGTCTAGTCTATAGTCTAGTCTGTAGTCTAGTCTATAGTCTAGTCTTTAGTCAAGTCTATAGTCTACTCTATAGTCTAGTCTATAGTCTAGTCTATAGTCTAGTTTATAGTCAGTCTAGTCTATAGTCAGTCTATAGTCTAGTTTATAGTCTAGTCTATAGTCAGTCTATAGTCAGTCTATAGTCTAGTTTATAGTCTAGTCTATAGTCAGTCTATAGTCTAGTCTATAATCAAGTATATAGTCTAGTTTTTAGTTTAGTCTATAGTCTAGTCAATAGTCTAGTCTACAGTCTAGTCTATAGTCTAGTCTATAGTCTAGTCTATAGTCCAGTCTGTATTCTAGTCTATAGTCTAGTCTATAGTCTTGTCCATAGTCTAGTCTATTGTCTAGTAGATAGTCTAGTCTATAGTTTAGTCTATTGTCTAGTAGATAGTCTAGTCTATAGTTTAGTCAATAGTCTAGTCTATAGTCCAGTAGATAGTCTAGTCTATAGTCCAGTCTGGTCTATAAGCTAGTCTATAGACTAGTCTATATTCTAGTCCATAGTCTAGTCTTTAGTCTACGAGTAGTCTATAGTTCAGTCTATTGTCTAGTCTATAGTCTAGTCTAACTTTGTTTAGTCCTTTAAAATCTAAAAAGTACTTTTTTTGTCATTCATTTGAAATTTAACGATCAATTTTTAGTTTATACTGCTGTTTGAAATGAAGACAATAAGTAGCAATCACTTCCAAAATGGTTATTATGTGACTAAAAGCAACTGATAGTCAAATATATTTCTAAAGTGTACTTAAAGGTCAATAATTTGTATGTAAAAAAACTATCAACTATAACGTAGTTATTTTCATGATCAAAATTTATAATTCTATAAAAACCATTCCTTCTGCTATCAAAACTATCTATTGATTTATTATTATTTTAACATGCCCATAAATTTACACAAAACGACCAAACAAGTAAAACATAGAAATACATCAAATCAAATTGTCTACCCCCTACTAAATGTTGGAAGATTTTTGGCATGGAAAAGCAAAACAAGTATAAAAGACTGATTTATCACACTTATTTACCATAAATGATCGTCGTCAAGTACAACAGAACACTTGAAAACCAGGGCCATCATATATGTGTATGAGAATATACTAACAATGGACAATGAAAGGAAAACCAAAATTAAATGGCCCCTAGTGAGGGAAAACTGAAGAAAAAAAGAGTAAAAGTTCTCATATTGAATGCGTAACGCATTCAATGTTTAGCTTGGATTGTTTTATACAATCAAATGATCATTTTTATGCAAAAATATAAATTCAGAAAACAGCAAAATGTATGAGAAGTTTTCTTGAAAAAAATGCAAAACTAGTTTCTTTTACGACATAAGACTTGGCTACTTCTAGGACCAGCTGATGACAGCCAGTTTTTTTAATATATTGTTATTTTTTACATTTTTCTTCTTTTAGAATAAATTTAAGTTAGAACATAAATGGCAAATTATTACTATCGGCTTATGAATTTGTAATTGATGTGTTAGAGGGCTTGGATTGCTATTAGAGTTACACATTTTTTGGCCAGGTGAAGGTGTTTCTTTTGTATATTATCAAAGTTATATTTACAGTTCTAAAGAACCGGATGTCTTTAATGTTAAGAGTAAAATGGTAATGATTTTTTAATATTTTAAAATATTTGGTATTACCGGGGGTATAACTGCCTGGATAAAAATTTAGATCAGATTTAACCATTCCAATCTTATTATATATTTACACTTGATTTACACTTAATTTACAACTTAACAACAATGCAATCTTGTTATAAGCCTGTTGCGATTCCTTTTCCAACATTTAAACTAAATTAAAGTAAATTTACTATAATTTACTTAAAAATCGTATAAATCTTTAAATGTAAAATTTTAATATATCAAGCAACCACTAGCTATTACTTCTCGAAAATTCAAAAACCACAACAATCCATTCAATAAACAATGCATTCTTGAGGTTTAGGGTATAATTTTAACCAAAAGTTATTGTTTCTAAATGATAATCATTGACTTTTATTATATTTGACTACGAGAAGAGAATGAGACTTTAGTTTAGGTTTTTGTCATTTATTTGTTACTGGAGCAGAAACAACAGAATTTTTCGTCTTGTTTAAATGATTGCGTTGCGTTGCCGCAGCACAGTGGATCCGATTAAGTATATGTGGTAAAAAATTATGTGATTTTTATAGATGGGTCTTATTTTGTAGCTAAGAAGATCTATTATATTCTATCCACTGTGAGCTCTTAGATCTTATAAAGGCATATTCCGAAGGGGAACTTATTTAGATTCTAGGGTCAAATATGACCCGATCTTAACTATACTAAACAGAATAAGAATAAATAAATACTCCTAAGTGGCTATCGGGACTGAATAGTCTTATTTTGTAGCTAATAAGATCTATCATATCACTATATGTCTCTCCATCCATTAAGAGCTCTTCGATCTTATAAAGGCATTTTCCGAAGGAGAACTTATATGGATTCAAAGGTCAAATTTGGCCCGATGTCAACTATACTAAACAGAATAAAAATAAATTAATACTCCTAGATGGCTATCGCAACTGAATAATATAATATCTTAAATAACAACGTTTCCAAAATATTCGGATCTAATTCGATGAAATCTTTACAATGACTGAGAAAGTTTTCCAATAAGTCCTCCACTCTTTGGAGGCACCCCATAGAATCTTAATACAACTTATCATAGTATACATAGCACTTTGCTCTAGTTCTCGAGCTCTGACCATTGCTGGCCCGTTTCGTAACTTCCGGGAGGCAAAAACATCAGTTCCGTTTACAACCACGTATATGGGATGGTCTCTGTTGATTCGGTAACAGCGCCTAGAGTAAACCCTGAAAAACATCCTATACACATATGAATTGGTGAGACCCGCATATCCTTACATTCATCCTGTATCATATACACTCTACTTATTTCCAACTTTTAGTCCTACAGTCACTCCTCTGTGGGGTATCTCTTTCCAGTAATCTACCGGTTCCCGTGGTACCAGATTAAAAGGCTCCCTGGCTTGCTCTGGGATTCCGGATTGTAATAACACGAAGATGTGGAAGATCATTAAGGTAACATGTCCCGGGCGGAAGTGTAAGTTAGAATTGTGAGACAAATTGACTTATATTTTGTACCTATGGTTCTCCTACATAATGCTGAGAACCGATATGCCTTGTTGGTTCGAGCCTCTATGGGGAGACAAAACATTTGATCAAAAATTACACGTAAGTACTTAACTCTGTCGGTCATCAGTATACTTTTGTCTATTAACTCGGCTATTAAGGTTTGGGCATTAATACTACCTTTTATATCCAGCCATCTTTGTCCACTTCCATTTGCAAGAGTACTGGGAAGATTCGGTCCAGCTGCCTTAACGTGGTGCAAAACTTTAATCTGTCTCGTTTTCCCCTTATCGGTTCACACTTGGTATCAGGTGCCACTCCTTCTCGTATTGATTCCGGTTGATCGAAAATTTTGAATCAAAACTATTTTTCGAATTATGGAATTGTTTTTACCATTACATACAATTTTGAGAAGTTTTCTGTTTCGATATTGGTATTTTCCAAGGACATTAAATTTTTTTAAAATTTTAATCTAGATCCATCAAATTAAAAAAACTTTATCATCGAACATGATCTTAGATTGAAATTCATGTTCAGAAATTATATGAAAACTATTTTAGGATAATCAGTCTATAATTGACCATAGGTTCTGCATATGGCCTAATTGCAAAAATTGCTTTATTTTGTTTAAGGGCTTCATATATTCGGGCATTGCCTGAAAAATGTAATACTTTAGATTATTTTAAAGAAGTTCCGTTTAACCAAAATTTTCACCAAATTGTCCCACTGTAAGTCGCACTGCTTAAAACAGAAAAAAATATATAAAGGATACGATTGTCACCTTTAACAATTGTATGAATGTTGAAATGACAATTTAACCAAATAGCCTAACCAACCAACCTGGCAGTCAGCCAAACAACTAAACTAAACTTAAATGTCTGTCCGTTCGTTTGTCTGTGTCTGTATTTAGGTTGGCATGTTCGAGTTAATGGCTTTGATTTCTGGCTGTTGTTATTGTACTATGTTGTTTTCTACAATATGGTGGCAATTTTAAACCATCCCGATTGTATGTTTTCTTGTTCGCTTCATTTTGTATTTTAAATGAGTTCTGAAATTCTTATTTAAAACCTTATTTTGCATATACAATTGCGTATTTTTCTTTTCGAGACTAACAGGGTGTCGAGAAAGTAAGTGTAAGTATTTTTGTTAGAAGTTTTGCAGTTCTGAAATAATTAGGGAACAAGTTAGTGGAAGTCGTCTGAACATTATATTAAAGTTAAGGCTAGGTTCAGAAAGGTGCAACTACACTCGGAAACCATGAGGTACAATCTGATTCCCTATCGTCTCAGTTTTATCGTTATATTAAACTGAGACTATAATCGAATATTTAGCAACACATTTAAAGGTTAGCTCATAGCCAAATAATATCATTAGAGCAAAATTTTACCAGTAGCAATTTTGTATGATTTTTTTTTTTTTTTTTGATAAAGAAAGTAATTTCTTATTTGTTTATCATTGAAAGTTCATTAAATTCGTTTATACCCTGTTGGCGACTGGATATAATACGAGGGCATTGTTGGCGCATACCTGCAGATGATTCCTATTTAAGGTGAGACCAATATTACTTTTTTGTTGTTATTATTATCGTGGCAGTTGTTCTTATTGTTATTATTGTTGTCATTTCTCTGTTTGTAACATTTTCTTAGTTTATTTATTGTAATTTTATATAAAAATATTTTGTCCGATATTTTTCTTTCAACATTATCGGGTCTTTAGAATTGAGTTTCATTTTGCCTTTTGCAATTTTTTATAGCTTTTTTTCGAAAATCTTTTGCTTTAAAACATTGTTAATTTCTTTCGATTTGATGTCATCATATAAACTGTGAAATTTTACGATAATTTTTAAATGATTTCGTGTTAAACACAAATTTAGCGGCAGATAAAGAGAGCGGATATATTTTATATTGCAAATGGATGATGGGTGGTAGTGGATTTTAAAAATGAAAAGGTTTTATATTAAAGAAATAAAGGAAAAGAATAATATAATAAAAATTTCTGAATGGAATTGAAAAGTTATTTAGTTTTTTGTAATTAGCAAAAACATCCTTTGTCGGCTAAAAAGATGTGACGACGTTTAACTTCAGTGACGTTGATATTGATCAAATTAATGTGAAGGATATGATTTTGGACGAACATGATCAACTAACTAACTAAGTAACTAAGTAACTAAGTAACTAACTAACTAACTAACTAACTAACTAACTAACTAACTAACTAACTAACTAACTAACTAACTAACTAACTAACTAACTAACTAACTAACTAACTAACTAACTAACTAACTAACTAACTAACTAACTAACTAACTAACTAACTAACTACTAACTAACTAACTAACTAACTAACTAACTAACTAACTAACTAACTAACTAACTAACTAACTAACTAACTAACTGACTAACTAACTAACTAACTAACTAACTAAGTAACTACCTAACTAACTAAATAACTAACCAACTAACTAACTAACTACCTAACTAACTAACTAACTAACTAACTAACTAACTAACTACTAACTAACTAACTAACTAACTAACTAACTAACTAACTAACTAACTAACTAACTAACTAACTAACTAACTAACTAACTAACTAACTAACTAACTAACTAACTAACTAACTAACTAACTAACTAACTAACTAACTAACTAACTAACTAACTAACTAACTAACTAACTAACTAACTAACTAACTAACTAACTAACTAACTAACTAACTAACTAACTAACTAACTAACTAACTAACTAACTAACTAACTAACTAACTAACTACTAACTAACTAACTAACTAACTAACTAACTACTAACTAACTAACTAACTAACTAACTAACTAACTAACTAACTAACTAACTAACTAACTAACTAACTAACTAACTAACTAACTAACTAACTAACTAACTAACTAACTAACTAACTAACTAACTAACTAACTAACTAACTAACTAACTAACTACTAACTAACTAACTAACTAACTAACTAACTAACTAACTAACTAACTAACTAACTAACTAACTAACTAACTAACTAACTAACTAACTAACTAACTAACTAACTAACTAACTAACTAACTAACTAACTAACTAACTACCTAACTAACTAACTAACTGAACATACCAGACAATGTGGAACTTTATTATTTAATATTTTTTATTTTATACTTAAGAAAACTGCCATATCAAAATTTCACATTATAGATATACGATTCAAAAAGTACTTGAAAGATCCAAACAAATACAATTTTTAAAGTAAAATTTTCCCCTTTCATAAGAGCTTTTAGTTAAAATTTAGGTTAATTTATTTATATATATGTAGTTTTATTTACATAACTTTCTATAAAACTTACCAACATTTATAAAATGTTTCTGTAATATTTCCTTTTCATCCCATTAAGCATTATAACAACAATTACTTTTATTTCCTAATAGTTCTTAAACATGTTGACATGCATTTATCCTCTCTCTCAACAATATGTTTTTTTCTAATGTTGCCAAAAATTTGTTTTTTAGTTTCTTTTTTCGACATTACTAGTTCGCGGTTTTATTTAGTGCAATCAACAAGTCGGTTCCGTGTTTTATTAAGAAGTCAATTTTCAATTTCTGTTTTAATAAGTTTGCCGGCGTTAAATAAAAAATAAAGTGTTACAAATATAATATTTAATGTCTTAAGAATAAAATTGTTAAATTCTATTGGCCAAAAGTGTAAAATTAATCAGTTTAAATTGTGTTTAAAATTTAGCCCTTTAGAAAAAAGTACAAGTCATGCACTTACAAAACGTTTTATTGTTGTTGTTTTCTTTAACATTAGTTTGTGAAAAAGGGGGAAGAGGGCATAAAGTAAAATGCAAAAAAATAATATGTATGTTGGTATGTGAAGAGTGTAAAATGTGAGTGTTTGTTTTTTCACGAAAATAGAAATTGAATAAAGGGGAAGTTAAAGGGAGATGCTATTTTCTGAGTAAAACAATGTGAGAATATACATATATGTATGTACGTACATAAATAATATTGTGTGTATGTGCGTACATAATATTTGGCAAACATGCGGTTTTTAAGAAGGAGAAGGGAGCATCGTTTTGTTACCATGTAAATAATGGTAAGTGTTTTTCTTTTTAATTACCTGTTTTACTTTTATTGTTGATTTTTTATGCAATACAGGGTTATCGGATTTAGGGGTTAGGGTAAATATTTATGTTTATATGTATGTAGTATATAGTGCACACTGGGGGAATATTTAATTTTAAATGCTTGGTACGATTTTAATAAACGTTACATTTGTTAATAATCCGGATACAATTTTTGATCATTCTATCAAGCATAACTGATAGAATGATCAAAAATTGTATCCGGATCGAGATTGTTTTTCTATTTAAAACAAGAAAGTATAGTCGGACATGGCCGACTATATGATACCCTACACCAGTTATTATTAGTGCTTCAAATGTGATTTATCTTTTTTGATAATAAGGCATTTATGTTTAATTTTAGCTTAAATTAGAGATATGTATTTGAGGAATTTACGATGAAAAGTAGACTTTTCGAAATATAGCCTAATATTAGGGTCAAATTCGGGCCGATTCTTATAAAATTTAATGGCGGGATTTATGTTTATATAAAAGTTATTTGTGCCGAATTTCACCGTGATACTAGCATTTAAGTATAAGTGAATTATGGATGATCAAGTCCTTTCTGAAGGGGACTTTGTATGGAGTCAAATGAAGTCCGATCATTGTAAAAATCGGCAGGGTTTTTGTCGATTTTTGTCGAGATTCTAGTATATTTAGTATAATTATGAGCCCAAAAATCCTTTTCGGGGGGTTTGGTTGTACTAGGTGAAATAATGAGCCGATTTCAACCAATTTCAATAGGCTTAGTCCCTAGGCTAAAACAAATATTTGTGCCAAATTTCATAAAATTATCTTGAAAATTGCGACCTGTACTTTGATAAGAACGTTTACATGGACACACGGACGGTCGGACGTACGGACATCGTTAAATCGATTCAAAAAGTGATTCTGAATCGATCAAATTGCAAAAAAAAGTGATTTTGTTCGAAAAGGGTCTAAAAGTAGCATTAAATTATAAAAAGTCTTAAATTTGGTTATCTTAAAGAAAGGGCCTTCTCAAAACCAATCAAAAGTCCTCAATGTAGAGACAAAAAATAATTGAAATTTTTTTATTTCTATCCGATTTACCATACATAATTTAAACCCCAGTCTCGTTTATAATATTTTTTGGCCTTGTGATAGTGTAAGATCAAATGTCGGTCATGTATGTATATTAGATGTTCCCACAAATATATAGATTTTCCTCAGACGATTTTGTTTTTAGTGTCTAAAACTATGTAACTGGTGTAAAATTTTAGCGCCATCTAATAACGGGAACACTTGCCCGAAATCGAAAGTATATATATTCTGGGTCCTTAATAGATTCTAAGACGATCTAGCCAAGTCTGTCTGTTGAAAACACGATAGAGTCCAAATGGGACGAGCAAGAGATCATTTGCACAGATATTTTTAGTTTTAGATGCAGGTTGTTTGATATTGAAAATGGGCAATATCGGTTCACGATTTCATCTAGCCCCCCTATAAGTTCCTTTTCATAAAATGACTATAATGCTAATAACTAGCTTAAAAAAAGTATGTATTGCAATGAAATTCGATATAAACAAGTTTTATTGGAACCAAAATGTTTTTATCAACTTTTATGAGGATCAGCCGTTAATTGACCCTACCCCCCATATAAAGATCCCATCAGAAAATTAGTTATTGTCTTAAAAAATCCAGTATAGCAACTAAATCTACAGAAACAGGTTTTATGACCCTACCCTTTATATAACGCCCCCCTCAGAAAATTCCTTTAACGCTCATAACATGATTCAAACTGCCAGTAAAGCAACAAAATTCGACATAAACACGTTTTATCGGAACTAAAATCTCTTGCTCACATTTTATAAGGATCGGTCTATAATTGATCCTACCAATCCCCCATAAGGTCCCCTTCAGAAAATTGCAATAACGCTTATAACATGCTTCAAACAGCCAGTAAAGAAACAAAATTCGACATAATCACGTTTTATCGGAAATAAAATATTATAGCATAATTTTGTACTGGTCGGACCGTAATTGATCCAACTCCTTATATAAGGTCACCCTCTGAAAGTGACTTTAACAGTCATAACTTGCTACAAAAATCTAATTAAATTAAAATCTCTTTGACAAATTTTATGGGGGTCGGTTTTTGAGAGAGTTTTTGAAAAAACATCCACAACTTTTCCTGGGCTACTTCCACTTTGGCGGTTACCCGATTCATGTATTCTCCAAATGCCCGTTGGATCCACTTGAAAATTACTCCATTTTTTGCAAAATTTTATATTTTTAAAAAAATCGTCAATATTACCCTGAGCTGGAATTGCAAATAAACTATATATTTTTGAAGAGAACTAGTCCTGGGCTGCTTCCACTCTGGCAGTTATCCGATTTATATCTTCTCCAAATGCCCGTTGAATTCACTTGAAAATTCCACAAATTTTTGCAAAATTTGATGTTTTTAAAAATATTGTCAAAATTACCCAGAGCTGGAATTGCATATAAACTGTATATTTTTGGAATGAACTAGTCTTGGGCTACTTCCGCTCTGGCGGTTATCCGATTAATGTCTTCTCCAAATGCCCATTAGATCCACTTGAAAATTCCTCCAATTCTTGCAAAATTTGATGTTGTTCAAAAAAAATCGTCAAATTACCCAGAGCTGGAATTGCATATAAACTGTATATTTTTGCAAAGAACCAGTCCTGGGCTATTTTCACTTTGGCGGTCACCCGATTCATGCCTTCTTACAGTGTCTGTCTTTTTCTTTTGAAAATTCTAGATTTAATTATCATATTTGATGAGTTTTACAGTGTGTGGAACGTATTCAACATAGGTGTGGGACGTATTTGACTGACGAATTTATCTTCACACCCATCTAAAAGCATGGGGGTATATTATTTTTATATACATTCTAAATCCTTGAAAAATGTCCGTCCGTCTGTCTGCTAAAAGAACGATAGAATCCGAACTGAGGAAGCTGGTGAGCTGAAATTTTCCATTTATATACATTCTAAATCCTTGAAAAATGTCCGTTCGTCTGTCTGCTGAAAGCACGATAGAATCCGAACTAAAGAAGCTGGTGAGCTGAAATTTTCCACAAATATTACCTATAGGTATTGAAAATGGGCTATAGCGGTTCACATTTCTTAGCTTTCAATATATTATATTGATTAACTAGGCAATTGTCATGAAAATGTACACAAGTTAGCTTCGTGGTTCTACTATATTATATGCCCAACGTTGGCATACAAGTTTAACAATGTTCATGATCCCTTTACATACCCTATCGCTGTCATGCAGTTTTAACAATGTTTATGATCCCTATCCAAGCACTTATTGCTCTAAGCCGTTATTTGTCAACTTAACATCAAAGTATCTATCCCACGTAAATAACAAACATGAAGAATTTTACTTAATAATGGCGGATTTAGAATCAATATTCTTCTCAACTTTTTAATGAAAATTTAAAATCAATTAAAAACACGAAGAAGGCAAAAAAAAAAAAAAAAAAAAAACAACAACATTGTATTATACTTAACAAAAAATTTTAATACACATGTCTATAATGCTAAGTACTGACAGCATTTTCCAATAAAAATCATACACGTAACTATTTATAAGGAATGTAAAGAAAAAGCTAAGAACTTAATGTATTAAGAACCTCCAGGCAGTAAAGTTTTTTTTTCACATACTTCTTATTGATTTTTAAATACCCATATCTGAGTTAAGAAATCCAAAACTAAATTATCATATTGCCATCGATATTACCATTTGTAGCATGTAAAATCTTCATGCAAAGACGACACCTTTCAGACCTTATACAATAAGCAGCAACTGCACATGCAACAATGTAGCAAAACAAGTTATGAATATATGAAACTGGTGGCTGTTGTTGCAGTTAAAAGGAATTTTTAGTGGAAATTTAATTTTGTTAATTATTTTGTAATTATAAAACTACATTTGTGCTGATTACTTAAATGTTTTCTGAACGTTTGAATGCTTTTTTCTATTCATTGACTGAAAACTAAAATGTTCGCTTAAAATTGCGCATTTTAGTTATTAAATAAATATTTGCTGTAACGTTTGCAATAATAAATGTTTATTTTAAAATCAAAGTACAATTATAACAAATACTTGTACCAACTACAACAACAACAACCATGCCAAACAAACAACCCGACAATGGACCAACGAACATGTATAGAAATCAATAAGAGACAAATAGACGCCAAAAATGGTAGTGACGTAAACTTAAAAAAAATTACGACAAACGAAAATATAAACTCTTATACAAACACTGATTTAAGTGATGCTAAAATGCTTTATTTAACTGAACATATTGTATAAATTGCCATATTAAAATAATATTACAAAAAAATTTGATATTTGTTAGGAAAAATGCAATACTAGCGACAGACCACAAACGACAAAAAGGAAATTAATATGGATTTGAACAAACTGGTTCAGTGCCGAAAAGAGTTATGGCACCAAACCTTTTAATAACAATAGCGCTCTAAGTTGTCGGGTTTCTTTCATACAAAGAACTGCAGCCCTTTGCTACCCCAAAGAACTAGTCGTGTAACTAGTTACTGTTAAGCACTACTTCATAAATCCTTTAGTTTTATAAAGAAGCAATTTTGAAAATTAACTTTCTCATTAGGATCGTGTATCTTTCTAATGAAGAAGTAGACCCTGTTCTCTCCCCAAAGAACTAGTCACGTAACTAGTTTAGCCTCACATCTTTCTCCTTCAACGATTCTTTAAGTTAATCAAAAGTCCGGAGGAGATTTAGTTTTCCATTTGAATCTTACTCCTCCTTCTTAGAATCTGATCCATAATCCAAAAGTTATACCTACCGCTATTTGAAAAATGAAGTCAGCAGGGACCTCTAGTTTATTGAGTTTTTTTAATAACAAAATCCTTTCCCCAATCGTCGCTGTGTCGCCTACATTGTAACCTCAAATGCCAATTTGCAATTACCAGTAAGCAATGAATAGTTGTTTTTTTTTATTGTTCCTAAAAAACCAGTTGTTGTTTTTATTTTGCAGTAACGTAGTATTTATTGTTGTCTTTCGATTTCTAGTTAGTTTTTCTTTAATGTTATTAAAGTCTAGTTAATAAAATGCCTTTAATAATAAACATTATTTAACAACTAAAAGAGTGAACAGAAACAAAACAACGTAGAGAAAAAAAAATCACAAATGCAGGTGTGCTGTTTACAGCTCAAACGTAGTTTATAGTAAAAGTATTCATTTATTTATTTATTTTACAATGTTACAGCACCAGCAACTAAACCTATATATATATAAAAATATATATAAAAAAAAAATAGCAACAATATACAATATCTACATATAAATGCAATACAATAATGTTTATTTGGGTTTATGATTAAAATGCTAAATAAACAGGTTTGTTTTTTAAGTCTTTTGTTTGCCACCAAACCACCAACCAACTAACAATATCAAAAAAAAAAAACTTCAAAAAATAAAACAAATTTATAATAGCAACTGAATGCAGTAGCCCAAAATTGTTTATTGTTCTTGTAAAAGTAGGTTTTTCTTTCAAATACTGCAATAAAATTGGGTTTAATTTAAACATTGCTTTTTAGCTATTTAGGTCAAATCCTTAAAACTCACATAAATTGCTAGGAAATTAAAAAAAATATATATTTAAATTTCTTTTAGGAAAGCTATTAATAGTAAATAATGTTATTAAAAAGTATGGTCGAGTATGTCTGATTATACAGGCCAACAATGAAAAAACTTTTTAAATAATTTTCACTAATTTCAGTGTTATTTCGTGTGCTCATTCCGAATATGGAAATAAAAAAGTGGTATCACCCACCAATTTTCTACATTTTCATCATTTAGTGCCTCCGACTGTATACTTTAGTCCCAAATATAAAATTTTGTGATTTTACAGAAGCCGTCTCTGTCATTATATGTAAACTAGATAGCGTAAACCGTATTTGGAGTATAGTCATAAATGAGAAACCCTTCAGACGGCAATTTCAAAACTCCAGTTTCAAACTTTGAACAATTTTGTTAAATAAATTTTAAAATTTTTGAGAAAATCTCTTTGTGACTTATGGACAATAAAAAGATGAGGTCTTAAGCAATATATTGTGCACTGTATGTACACCGCGATCATAAGACCTTTTTTACCTATGTACCTCTTGTTTGGTGGAAAGCGGTGGATACCAAGACTTACCTCTCTATTATATAAACAAGGTACAATAATTAGCATGTCTTGCAATCACTGGCTGTTTGAGCTCCACCTCTCAGGATAGTCTTGAGACGATGCTAAACATAACTCCCCTTGATATATACATCAAATGCATTTCTGCTCTACGACTTAAATAGTCGAACGTATTTAAGCACGACCGCATTGGTCATGGCACCATCCTACAAAAGATAGGCAGGCCAATCATGGGACAGGAAACAGACTACATTCTATCTACACTGAATTTTAATAGGTCATTCAAGACCATAATACCGACAAGGGATGATTGGTCCACGAACTCTGTCCTAAGGGACGTCGTGATCTCAATCTATACTGATGGCTCAAAGACAGAAAGGGGCACGGGATCGGGAATCTTCTCCGAAAAACTAAATCTTCTACTGTCTCTTCGACTACCTGATACCTGCACGGTCCTTCAGGCAGAGATACATATATGCCATCTATACAGCCGCGACAAGAATCCGGGAACTAAATCGCGAAAATATATACTTAACTTCCCCTGACGACCCTATCAAAATTGATAGATGAAAGGGCTTTGAGTGAGACGGAACTCAGGTGGTCAAATATCACCACTTGTAGAATATCAAGACTGCTCTGACCCACTCTGACAACAGATAGGTCTAGGACTCTCTTGTCTCTTAGTAAGAACTCGATTAGACTTCTAACTGGTATAATTACTGGGCACTGTGTGATTGGACATATGTCGGAACGTATGGGCTACCCAAATTATAGCTACTGTAGAAGCAGAATCGATACAACACCTTCTATATGACTGCTCAGTCTTACAAGAGCACAGACTACTCTATCTTGGTAGAGCTCTTTTCCTTTACTAAAAGCACCGGCTGGTTTACACGGAGACCGAACGAACCAAGCAATCAACGAAATTAGGGAGGGAAACCATTCTCATTCTCTCAATATTAGAGAATGGTAATTCAAAGGGTATCACAATGGGCCACAAGGTTTCAGCAGCTAAAAATACATTAAAAATAATCCAATTGGTTTCAAAAACCTTCATTCGTTGGCCTGTGTTATTTACCAGTTTATGTAAGAATAGAATTAGTTTTTTTGCGGTTTAATGAAACGTTTTAATCAGATGACGTTCAATATAAATATAAAGCATTTCATTACTGGAATGAACGATTTCGTTTATAGAATGAAAGTTTTCATTATAATTATAATATACATATGATATACATATGTACATACATTTTTTACTAAGTATTCTTATTAGTTAGGAAGATATAAATATGTTACACACCAAATTCTCCAGCGGACCCGTTCTAGTGTAGTGAAGAAAAATTTACTTATATGAATCATACAACTAAAACGCACGTATTTATATTTAATACTAGCTATATTATAGCAAGCAATTCTTAAAAGCTATATATATGTTTTCCCCCATTTCTTTTTAAAGCTCACCTAAAAAATCACACACATTGTAAAATTCCCATAAATAATTAAACATTATCAAAGCATTCTAAATACAACTCGAAACAGACAGTATACATTTTGAATAAATTACGATACACTTTAATTTGCCCCAGTATGTTCACAAACAAATACATATACATGCGTCTAAATAATATACAGTAAAAAAAGACAAATGAATATAAGTGGCGCCACAGAAATGGCAAACTTGCAGCAAACTTAACAAAGTGTTTAATTACAACACAGAAAAAAAAAAAACGAAATGCAACAAAACGAAAAAAGAAAAAAGTAAATGAAGAACTAATTTGAAAATAGAAAGAAACTCTAAACTGTTCTAAATGCAATTTAATATCAAAGAGACCAGCAATGAAAGTATTAGAAGAATTAAAAAGAAATAAAAATAAAAAAGCAATTAAACAAATAAATGAATGAATAAAAATACATAATAAAAAAGCCAACGAAACAGTATATAAGAAGTAATAAAGAAGAGTTACAAAAAACAAACTGGAAAAAAGGTGTTAATGGGTCAGAAGAACAGATATCAAAGAATGCCAATTACACACATAATTTCAAACAATATTACGAGATCATAATGTAAAAAATACAGTTTTTTGATCTCAAATACTTCAGATATATTCATTACATCAAAAACATACTCATAATGAGGTCATTAGAGGCGTATGAGTAGTAATTATTATTTATAATTGCCTGCAAACCATTCTAAGACCTTTGTAGTGTGCACCTCCCTAATAAACAGCTACTAATAAGAAGAAGAAGAGTAAACGAAAAAATAAAGGGATTTTCTATACTTCTTGTCATCTTTGACAAATGGAAATTTGGTAAACAAAAACAAATGAACAAAACTATGAATTTTAAATAGCTGAAAAGAAAAAATATCAGCCATCTTTTCGATAAAGCTAGGTTTCGAGGAAGGAAACGAGGACAAATTCGTTCTTTTTTAATCGAACTGGGCCAACAAAGAAGAAGGTGGAGTTGTGGCTCCGTCATACAAAAAAAAAAACTAAATTTTTGTTTTTTTTATAAATTAAATAAATTTTATTGAAAAGAAATTGTAAACTTAACATTAAACTTAAAACTAAATTTTCAAAATAAAAATAAGAAAAAGCTAAATAAACAAACCTGCAAGCCACTCAACACCAAACTTCATCCATCGAGGGAGCAGCCGCATTAGCATCACCACGCCTGGGGTGCTAGGGTATATTTGGTGATATTCCGACTACAGTACAGTGAAATACCGGGACACATAGACGGACGTTCGATTCGGTTCCTTTTCTTTAAGAAAATAAAAAAAAAAAAAAAAGATAAATATATATTAAAAAAAAAAGTGAATAGTGAGATATTTATATAAAAAAATAGGAAGTCTTACGTCTCGTAAATTTCATCCCGCGTGTGAACATTAACCACGCGTGCGCGAGTTAGGTTAGAGCTCTGGCCTAGGGATCAGTGAGTCGCGAGGTTGATTAACCAAGATTTTCCTAAAATCTTATATAGGTAATTCTCCTAATAAAAAAAAATATATATAATTATTTAGAAATAAATAAAAGGAATTAGAGAATTATAATTTATTCGTACCTCAAACTACTTTGACATCTGGACACGTCACGAACAGGAAATATCCATCTACCCTATCCTCATTTGGGAGATACTTCCGATAAAGTAGTTGGCCGCCAGGAACTAGAGCCGGAAATCGGTAATAAATCCGAGAGGTTGAGAAAGTGAAATTATAAATTATTATTATCAGAAGGGAACTATTGAATTAAACCTAACTTGGAAAAGAAAAGTCGAAAACTAAAAGAAAAAAAATCCAAAATTTAAAACTAAATTTTTAAAATTAAAATTTAAAACTAAATTTGTAAAATTAAAATTTATAACTAAATTTTTAAAATTAAACTTTAAAACTAAAATTTAAAATTAAACTTTAAAACTAAAATTTTAAAACTAAAATTTGAAACTAAAATTTTAAAATTGAAATTTAAAACTAAAATCTTAAAATTAAAATTTAAAACTAAAATTTTAAAATTGAAATTAAAACTAAAATCTTAAAATTAAAACTAGAAATAAGAGTAAAATATGAAATCGTCATCTAAAAGTAAAATTTTTGTAAATTTTATTCCGATATTTTCGTTTATATAAATTCCTTTTTTTTTTAATAAAACAACTTTTATAATGTATAAATGAAAATACTACTTTCCAAGTTTTATTTTAATTAATATGACTGGCTAAAATTCAGTAAACGCGGCGGTAAGTAGGGAAGGTATTGTCTGCGGGGAAAGTTTGGGACATCCCTACTATTGGATGTCATGGCGGGATTCAATCCCGAGTGGGAGGGTTATTTCCTGGCAACAACATCAGCCAGGAGAAGAATTGTTCGATAGACTAGTACGCAGGGAAATGGAGAAAGACTACTTTGAGCCCTTTAACTTTAATATATTTTTGCTGGTATGATTTTTTTGTGATGGTGTGTGTATTCGGTACAGATTGCTGGCAAGGACCACCCCCTCCGGCGAGCTCCAAGCCCGGCAATCGCGAGCATACCAGCGCCGCCGGCAATCTGGCCACACTGTTTTTTTTGTTGTTTCTTTTGTTTTCTGTTTGTTCAATGAACAAACAGATGTTCAACAAATCCACCAACCCACACAGCACATAAATGGCGCCCAACGTGGGGCAAAAATATATTAAAGTTAAAGGGCTCAAAGTAGTCTTTCTCCATTTCCCTGCGTACTAGTCTATCGAACAATTCTTCTCCTGGCTGATGTTGTTGCCAGGAAATAACCCTCCCACTCGGGATTGAATCCCGCCATGACATCCAATAGTAGGGATGTCCCAAACTTTCCCCGCAGACAATACCTTCCCTACTTACCGCCGCGTTTACTGAATTTTAGCCAGTCATATTAATTAAAATAAAACTTGGAAAGTAGTATTTTCATTTATACATTATAAAAGTTGTTTTATTAAAAAAAAAGGAATTTATATAAACGAAAATATCGGAATAAAATTTACAAAAATTTTACTTTTAGATGACGATTTCATATTTTACTCTTATTTCTAGTTTTAATTTTAAGATTTTAGTTTTAAATTTCAATTTTAAAATTTTAGTTTTAAATTTTAATTTTAAGATTTTAGTTTTAAATTTCAATTTTAAAATTTTAGTTTCAAATTTTAGTTTTAAAATTTTAGTTTTAAAGTTTAATTTTAAAATTTTAGTTTTAAAGTTTAATTTTAAAAATTTAGTTATAAATTTTAATTTTACAAATTTAGTTTTAAATTTTAATTTTAAAAATTTAGTTTTAAATTTTGGATTTTTTTTTCTTTTAGTTTTCGACTTTTCTTTTCCAAGTTAGGTTTAATTCAATAGTTCCCTTCTGATAATAATAATTTATAATTTCACTTTCTCAACCTCTCGGATTTATTACCGATTTCCGGCTCTAGTTCCTGGCGGCCAACTACTTTATCGGAAGTATCTCCCAAATGAGGATAGGGTAGATGGATATTTCCTGTTCGTGACGTGTCCAGATGTCAAAGTAGTTTGAGGTACGAATAAATTATAAATTCTCTAATTCCTTTTATTTATTTCTAAATAATTATATATATTTTTTTTTATTAGGAGAATTACCTATATAAGATTTTAGGAAAATCTTGGTTAATCAACCTCGCGACTCACTGATCCCTAGGCCAGAGCTCTAACCTAACTCGCGCACGCGTGGTTAATGTTCACACGCGGGATGAAATTTACGAGACGTAAGACTTCCTATTTTTTTATATAAATATCTCACTATTCACTTTTTTTTTAATATATATTTATCTTTTTTTTTTTTTTTTATTTTCTTAAAGAAAAGGAAC
>NW_023994649.1:160000-217500 GCF_015586225.1 Lucilia sericata | reverse complement strand
TCATAAAAAGTGTTTCATTGAAAACACATTGAAACACAAAAAATTTGGGAAAGCATACTTTTACAAAAAAGCTTTATAGGAAAATGTTTCTATATAAAGTCTTTTTGTTAAAAATATTTAATTAAAAGAACCACTTTTTATGAAAAAGCTTTCTTCAACAAGTTTTTATAAAAAGCATTGTTTTTTATTCGTTATAAAAAACAGGAAAACCTTTATGAAAATGCTTTTGTAGGAAAGCTTTTTTTTAAACGCTTGTTATCGACCTTTCCCCTAGAAATACTTTACATTTTCCTTTCAAAGGTAAGATTTTATAGCAAAGCTTTTTTCTAAATGCTAGTTTTGAAATAAAAGTTTCCTGAAAAGGTTTTATTATGAAAAAACTTCCTCTAAGCAGCTTGTTATGCAAAAATCTTATGAACAAGTTTCTTGAGAAAAAGCTTTTTCTAAAAAAGGTTTGTTATGAAAAAGCTTTTTATAAAAAGCATTTTGTAGAAAACTTATTTATAGAGACATTTATTTTAAAAAACAGTTTAGGATAAATGTTTTTCCAGAAAAGCTTTTTAAAGAAAGAGAAGCTTATTAAGGTAAAACTTTTAAGCTTTTTTCTTTAACTGTTTATGATAAACCTTTTAAGCTTTGTTTGAAAAAGGATAAATCAGGATAAATGTTTTTCCATAAAAGCTTTTTAAAGAGAAGCTTATTAAGGTAAAGCTTTTATAAAAAAGCTTGTTATGTATAAAAGTTTTATAAAACAATATATTTTATAGAAACGTTTTTTAAGAAAAAACTTTTTGTCGAAAAGCTTATTCGATAAAGCATTTTCTTTAACTGTTTATGATGAACGTTTTTAGTTTTGTATGAAAAAGTTTTTATATAAAAGCTTCTTTGCAAAATACTTTTAAAGAGGTATATTTAAAGTAAAGTTATGGTAGAAAAGATTATTCTGAAAGAGCTTTTACTAGAAAAGCTATATATTGGAACGTTTTTATAAAAAGTATTTCATTAAAAACACATTTCTAGAAAAAAAACTTTGTGAAAAATACTTTAACAGTAAAGCTTTTTATGATAAAATTTTTATTCAATAATTTTTTGTTAAAAATATTTTATTATAAGAAAAACTTTTTATGAAAAAGCTTTCTTCAACTTTTTTTGCTATAAAATTCTTCATACATCCCACTTTTATGAAAAAGCTTTAATAGGAAGACATTTATGAGAAAGCTTTAATTGGAAAGCTTTTTTGAAAATGCTTGTTATGAAATAAAAGTTTCCTGAACAAGTTTTATGAAAAAGTTTCTTAGATTGTTATGGATTGTTATGCTTTTTCTCAAAAATGTTTTTTATGAAAAAGCTTTTTATAAAAAGAATTTTGTGGAAAACTTATTTATAGATAAATTTATTTCAAAGAACTGTTTACAATAAATGTTTTTCCAGAAAGGCTTTTTAAAGAATGAGAAGGTTGTTAAGGAAAAGCATTTTAAAAAAACTTTTTATCCAAAAGCTTATTTTAAAAAGCATTTTCCTTAACTGTTTATAAAGAAGCTTTTTGTATGAAAAAGTTTTTATATAAACGTTTTTTATGCAAAATGCTTTCAATAGTATATTTAAAAAATGTTATTATGGAAAAGATTATTTTGAAAGCTTTTTATAGAAATCCAGTTTATTGGAATGTTTTTTTTTACAAAAAAGCTTTATATGAAAACGTTTTCTATACAACGAACTTTTGTTACTTTTCCTCATTATTTCTCACATTTTCGTCATTATTTTTAATTAAATTCTCAAGTACATAAGTTATTTACAACAAATTGTCCATTAATTGATATTTTTTTATTTCAGACAAAATAATAATTTATTTAACATTTAACTCCACCTACTATTTATTATTTTATACCCTACTCCACTTCAGTGGGGAGGGTATATAGGGTTTGTGCTGATGTTTGTAACGCACAATAATATTGGTCCTATACCCACCTTAAAGTATACCAATCGGCTCAGAATCATTTTCTGAGTCGATTTAGCTCTGTCCGTCCGTCCATGTAAACCTTGTAATCAAATCAAACATGATCTTCTATTGTCCCAGGGACAAAGCCTATTGAAAATGGCTAACATCGGTCCATTATTTCACCTAGCCCCCATACAACTGAACCCCCGAATAGGGCTTTTAAACTTTTTAATCAAACTACAGGTCGCAATTTTGGAGATAATTCAATGAATTATTCAATTATTATTCAATGAATTTGGCACATGATCTTTTATGGTACCGTAGACAAAGTCTATTGAAAATGGTTAACATCGGTCCATTATTTTACCTAGCCCCCATACGACTGAACCCTTCCGAATAGGGCTTTTAAACTTTGTAATTAAACTACAGGTCGCAATTTTGGAGATATTTCAATGAAATTTGGCACATAATCTTTTATGGTACCGTAAACGAAGCCTGTTGAAAATGGTTTACATCGGTCCATTATTTCACTTAGCCCCCATACAACTGAACCCGCCGAATAGGGCTTTTAAGTTCATAATTATGTTTAATATACTCATATCTCGACAAAAGCTGGAAAAACCAAATTCTATACAAGATTTGATGACCCTCATGAATTCCATAATAATAGGTCCTCATATGACCCTAGCACCTTTGGAAAGCCCCCATCAAAATTTCACTTAAATGTCCACAATTTTATTCAACAATAAACGGCTTAAGTATGTATATCTGAGGCAACGTACAATTCAATTTAAATGCTTTATTATGGCAAATAAATCACATTATATTTTTGTCAAAGGTGTAGGGTATTATATGGTCGGCCTCGCCCGACTATAATTTCTTACTTGTTTTTTCTTTGTTTTGTCTACTGTAAATACTTAAAAACACATGTTTTATTTTCCGCTTTCGTATGATCAAAGTCTATTGAATTAATGTCTAAATTTGTTTACACTGAAGGTGTGCATAGCTAGTAGTAACTTTAGCTCATATGTAGCACATGTTGCACAAAAGCAACAAACAACAACAACAACAGCTAAAGACAGTCATGAATATTGCTCATGTTTCGCAGTTGTCAATGTATTTACGCACTTTAACACTTTTGTGTTTAACGGTGTTTTCATCAACGCCTCCTTTAGTAAAATTTAACATGTTTTCTGTGGATTTTGTTTAACCCCCCCTTCTTTCAAACAGCTGTAGCATTAGGGAAAAGCCCACAAATGAATATTTAATGTTTTTTTTTTCATATATTTTTTTTCTATTATTTTTTTTTTTTGTCCATTTGCAATATTGTCTATTAATTTATGTTTATTAGTAACTTATACGAAACAGGTGTTTGTATAAAAAAAAAATATTTCAATATTTCGTTTGTTGGCCTGTATCTTGTTGTTTGTACACGTTTTATGGAGATAAGATTTTTGTCTATCGCTGATAAGTTGCAAAAGTTTTGCAATGATTTGTAGATAAATATTTTATATACATAGAAACATATATTTAGTTTTTTTGGGGATTTATCGACTATTAAGAGTTTAACCATTTTTGTGTTTTAAGAAAATAAAATAAAGATTTAATATGAATTTAAATTGCAAAAGGAAATTAACCAGTTGTTACATGAGATTATAATCTTGATTATAATTATAATTTGTTTATTACTATATAAATACCAAAATGAATAGTTGCTTGTAAAGTTAATAAAATATGTATTGATTATTGTATGATTAACATATTTTCATTAAATTGTTTAAAAATCTATACATACTACTTATTTAGGATGTTGGGATATGACTTTTAAAATAAATTTTCTAAAAATTGCAATCAATTGGTGCATTCAGTAAATGTGAGAAAATATTTATTAATTTTAATTTTAGAGATTATTGAGAAATAGATTTCCTTCTTACATTTGAAGTAAAAATATTGTGAAAACTTTTGAAAATGTAGTTGAGCAAGCCGGACTATAAGAGTGGTTTGATGAAAGCCTAGTATCATAGCAAAAATAAAGCGAAGTTCTGCCAAAAGAATAAGCAATTAGTGATTTTTTTACCTTCTGTGGAAGTGTTGTTTAATGACTTCCGAAGAAGTCATAAAAAGAAGTCATAAAAAAAATAAAAAATTTTATTTTTGTGTTTCTGTTTTAAATGTATCTATTACCCTTATTAATACAACTAATTAATATTATTAAAGTTAAATTAGTTGTATTCCATAATAATACAATTTCACTTCCGAATAACTTCCAAAAAAAGAGCATAAAAACTACTTCTTAAGAATGACTTCAGAAGTAGTGAATTTGGAATCAAATAAAAGTACATCCCTCCTATGACAAGCCTGTGTTAAAATCATCACTTCTTCAGGTCTTTTTCAGTACTTCCGTGGAGTAAATTCTACTTCTTTTTCGCTTTTTTTGCTGGGATGTTATTAGATCCTATAAATATCTCATCCTTCTTCACTTTACTGGGCCATATATACAATCTATACCACTCACTTCACACATTTATTGGCATCCCAATTACTTTCGTGATAGATAAGTCGTTACAAGAACTCTTGCCATGAAGGCCTATTTCACGGTGGTACCTCATCAACGCTGCTGTGCCTTACCCTCACGCAGGTGCATTATTCGTTAATAGTTTCTTCGGTCCATTTACAAGCACTGAGTTCAAGTACTCCAGCCATTTAATCTCCAACCATTGCTGTTCCATTGCTTAACTTTCGAGTTGCAAGAACATCACTTCCAGATGACATAGTCTCTGTTGATTCGGCAACAGCATTTACAGACGTAATCGGTAGACGAAATACGAATCTTTTAAATAAGCTAAAGAGAAGTTCTTACTCACACTGTGGTAAGTTTGTAAAACTTAACTGAAGGAACATACTTCTCATCTATCCGATTTATTCATTAAAGAAAACATCCGACACATTCACTCTAAGTATAAGGGTGGGGGTGGGTGAGGCCCGCATACACCTACACTAAGGGTGCCTTGGATCACTTATTTGTTGGATTACCTCTCGAACAATGCGTATTAATGTGCTAATACGCGAGAAAAATAAAAAATATATATATTTTTGAAAAGGGTCTCACTTCTCTACCAGCGATTGAAAGTCTTGATGTCAGTACAATATGTTAAACAAATTTTCTGCAATTTTTTCGAAATGAGTTTCGAAAATTTCGTAATTTTGAACTTATCGAGGGTCAAATAATTAAAAAATTTCTAAATGAAACCTAAGTTCATTCTAAGATACTATTTCTAATAATTTTTGGCCTGGGTTCAATGTTCGAGGAGCTGATTCAAAGAAAATGTTTAGTTTTTCAAAACTTCTATATCGGAGCCATCGTAATGCCTGTTGTAATAACTTAGTTGCACCGAATATCTCGACAGCAAACTTTGATGCAGACATCACCATCTATATATATAAAAACGAATGTGTATTCGTTTGTGGCGAAATGGCTGGACTGATTTTCTTGAAATATTGACTTTACTTTTACTTTATATTTCGAAACTTTAAGAAAGAGAGGTGCCACGCCCATATCTATATATGTAGATAAAATTTGTGTTTGTATGTTTGCAGTTTATAGACTACTAAACGGCTAAACCGATTTTCTTGAAATTTTCTCAGTGTATTCCTGTATGTCTTTGTATTTATTTTGAAATTTCAAGTGGGCGAGGAGCCACTCCCATATTAAGAAAATATTAAATCAGTATATCTGAGGTAATATAACAGTTAGAGTCCTCAAATTTCGTCGGAGTCATCTTAGTGTCAATATGATTATTTAGGACAAAAAGTAGGCGAACTAGCAGCAGGGGGCGTGGCACCTCCCATATTAATTAAATACAAAAGTTCAAAATATTAGAGTTAAAAGCTTCAAATTTTGCAAGAAGAACTTTAGCATCCATGTAAACATTTTGCGTAATAAATTGGCAGACTACCAATGAGGGGAGTGGCACCTCTCATATGAATTTAATACAAAAATTCGTTTATCTGGGAAACTAACAGAACTAGATTCTTCAAATTTTGCACGAGGAACTTTATTATTCATTAGAACATTTTGGAGGAAAAAGGGCGGGCTTTCATCTGGGGGTCTTGGAGCCCCCATATGAATTAAATAGAAAAATTCGTATATCTTAGAAACTATTAGAGCTAGAATCGTCAAATTTTACATGAAGAACTCTGACATTCATGTGAACATTTAGATAATAACGGGCGGACTTACAATGGGGGGCTTGGCACCTCCCAAATGAATTAAATACAAAATTTTGTTTAGCTGGGAAACTATTAGATTATTAAAATTTTTCATAGTTCACATGGGCATCTCCACTGTTGCCAACTTTTTTCCCAAAAATATCGCTAAAGTCGACTGAAAAATAGCTAGAAAATAGCTAAATTCAAGACATTTTGAAAAATTTAGCGATAAATCGTCAAAATTATATTTATTATATGATTCTGAAAAGAAATAGCTAAAAAAACTAGCTAAATTTTTCAGATTTTTTATATTATTCTAAAAAGTCAGCGATTTATCGCTAAAATCTATATACATACGTAGGAATGGGATAGTGATACAAACACATCTTATAACAAACACATAAAAGAATCTTTTTTTATGTTAAATATTTTCACTTTGGGTTAGGAAAAATGTCAAGTTGAGGTTAATTTCGATATGCGACCCTATACAGATTGCTTTAGAAATGTTGTAAAGATAAATTGAATTTCGAAATGCTGGCCTTTATGGATCGATCCTTTATTTTCGGCATAAGAGTATTATTTATTTTTCCATTACAATACAATTACAAATTATATTCTAGCCTAATTTACCGAGCACCACAACCCCCAGACTGACAGGCTAGCACACTACCACTTTTTAGAATTATGGTAAATTTTATTATCATATCACTCATTTACTAAAAGACTAGAATAATTAAATATTCGTTTTTTAATTGAGTACAACAAAATATACCCCTTTTAAAGTTTTTCGTATAACTTTACCTGTACGCACAAATATTTGCTCCTAATTATGTTCTTCAGAATATTCAAAATAAGTATAATTTACATTGAATGCATATTTTTATATACATACATATATGTAAATATCGTCATTCGTAGCAACTTTTAAGCGATATTAACAAAATATAAATGAATAAAAAATGCCTTAAAATCTAAAGAAAAATCGCTAGATTTCCCGCTAATAGCTAGATCATATTTTTCCCCGCAAAATGGGATTAAAAATCGCTAGATTTGACGCTAAATAGCTAAATTGGCAACAGTGGGCATCTCCCATATGTAACTAATTGTATATCTGGAAAACTATTGTAGTAAGAATCTTTAAAATCGTTTAGAGTTTTTTTTTTATATTGCTTTTAGGATAGCAAAGTACACTGGGTATAGCTAGTTTTGTATATAAAAAAACTTTGTTTTGCAGTTTTAAGATTGTATTAAGCATCATCTAGTAGTAAAGCTAAAACTGCAATTAGTTATTTGAATAGCAATCTGTTAAACCTTCTGTTAAATGTCACCTTTTTAGCGAAATTTCAAACCAACTTTGGCATCTTAATATAATTGTACATTTTACAGCCTTTAAGTAATTAAAATCTATTTAAGTGTTTTTTAAAATTGATTTAACAACGCTTCAATAAAATTAACAAACTTTGGCTCATAAGAAAACAAAAGACTTAAGAACAAAACTTTATGTTGATTTTTTGCAATTTCTTGATTTAATTTTCAATTAAAAACAGCCACTAAAGGAGAGCATTAAAAGACAAAACTTATTTCATGACTACCGTTCATTACAACGAAAAATAAACACATTAAAAGAAAATAACATATACAAATAGAAGTTCTAGGTATTAAAGGAAAAAAAAAAAAAAAAATAAAAATATAATTTATGTTAAGTGAGTCCAAGAGTTGGAGGAACTCATATGGAAAATATTTACTTTCTAATTAGTAAAAACAATAATAAACCACTTTTTAAGTACAATTTATATGTTTATAGACACTCGTATGTATGTACGTCTAAAGCTAAAGTTACAGGGGACGCCACATGATATCCTCACCAAAAAGCCAGCAATGGACTTGCATTAAAACTACAATAAAGTTGTTGTCTTAATGCAGAGGAAGAAAGCCAGAAAAGGCATATTTCAAGAAAAACAAATAATTCACTTTATATGGCTAATGACTAAAAATAGAAACTTTATATTTAATACTCTATTGTACATGAATCTCTACATGCTAATTCTTTTGCTGCTTATAGTTTATTTTTTAAATTATGTTAATTACTAGTTGCTAAAGTTAAACTTCAGTAAGTCCACACTGACCGTGCCCCTACAACCGCAACTCGAAACCACAGACATAGCCATGTTTCTAGCTCTTGCTGATGATGCTAAATTACTGGACATAAAAGTATTGTATGTTTTCGTATTTCAGCCATTGAAATTTAATTTCTTTCTTTACATTCTTTCGCCAAAAGAGAGTTTGAGTAAAATAACCTCTTCTTAAGTCTTTCAAAATAAATAGCAAAAATGTATGCCCACCCGTGGCAAAAATTAAATAGAATAAACAACACTTGAGTGATGATGCCATTAAAAACTAGAACCAAAAGTCAATTGTTTTGTGTTGTTGAAGTATGTATGATCATGTGGTAAATATGCTCGTAAAATGTCCAATTCAACTACAACACAAAATTGTATTTCAACACAAAATCAGGAAGTTATAAAAATGTGGCTTACAAAGCCACAACAAAAAAACAAACTCATAAAAATGTTAAAAGAAAATTTCAAATGATTTACAATCCTCTTCTAATTATAGAGTTAAATGTTGTTTTTATTGAGTGAAAATAAGTACATACTTGTTAAAAGAAATACATATTTTGTATTATATGCTAAGCACAGCAGGAAAATTTCTTTAAAATATTTTATTCCAGAAGAATGTTGCAGAAATATTTGATTTTTTTCTAAATATTTTTCATTAAAACATAAAATGTTAGTAAACGATAAATTGAAAACTGCTCATCATATACGAAATTCAAAAAATCGATTTAGATGAAAATTGCACCAAGGTTAGTACTATTGGATAGTAGGCCACTAACAAATGTTCAGCTCTATCGATAGAACTGAAAATTTGTTATTAGCCTTCTATCCAATAGTAGTAAGAGGAGGTCAGAACATTGAAACTTGGTAGCTTTTCACCTACTAGTCCTAGCAAAAATAAAACTATATATCGTCCATATTTATTAAGATATTAGTATTATATACATTAGTATGTATAATATACATACATCAAATGAAAGCTTGAAATCTTTTCTACAATTTTTTTAATATTTATTGGTACCGTTAAATCGATGGATTTGTGAAACAACTTTTTGTGAAATTGGTCCTCAATGGGTAAATAATGAGTAAAAGCATAAAAGTCCATTTTCTGGCTTAACTAGAGGCACTAGGGCGAAAACAATGGAAATCTGTGATCACTTTTATTTCCCACTAGAATCGATTTTTGAGTGAAAACATAAAAGTCTATTTTCTGGCTTCACTAGGGGCCCTAGGGCGAAAACAATGAAAATCTGTGATCACTTTTATTTCCCACTAGAAATCGATTTTTGAGTGAAAACATAAAGGTCCGTTTTCTGGCTTAACTAGAGGCCCTAGGGCAAAAACAGTTAAAATCTGGGATCACTTTTAATATTCACCAAAAACCGATATTTGAGTAAAAACATAAAAGTCCATTTTCTGGCTTAACTAGAGGCCCTAGGGCAAAAACAATTATAATCTGTGATCACTTTTATTTCCCACTAGAATCGATTTTTGAGTGAAAACACAAAAGTCCATTTTCTGGCTTAACTAGAGGCCGTAGGGCAAAAACAATGAAAATCTGTGATTACTTTTATTTCCAACCAGGCTAAACGAAAGGCCCTAAGGCAAAAACAATGATAATCTGTGATCACTTTTAATATTCACCAAAAACCAATATTTGAGTGAAAACATAAAAGTCAATTTTCTGGCTTAATTAGAGGCCCCAGGCCAAAAAAAAAAAATGAAAATCTGTGATCACTTTTATTTCCCACCAGAAATCGATTTTTGAGTGAAAACATAAAAGTCCGTTTTCTGGCTTAACTAGAGGCCCTAGTGCAAAAACAATTAAAATCTGTGATCACTTTTATTTCCCACTTGAATCGATTTTTGAATGACAACATAAAAGTCCATTTTCTGGCTTAAGTAGAGGCCCTAGGGCAAAAACAATGAAAATCTGTGATCACTTTTATTTTCCACCAGGCTAAACGAAAGGCCCTAGGGCAAAAACAATCATAATCTGTGATCACTTTTAATGTTCACCAAAAACCGAACAAAAACATAAAAGTCCATTTTCTGGCTTAACTAGAGGCCCTAGGTCAAAAACAATGAAAATCTGTGATCACATTTAATATTCACCAAAAACCGATAATTGAGTAAAAACATAAAAGTCCAATTTCTGAATTAACTAGAGGCCCTAGGCCAAAAACAACTAAAATCTGTGATCACTTTTAATATTCACCAAAAACTGATAATTGAGTAAAAACATAAAAGTCCATTTTCTGGCTTAACTAGAGGCCCTAGGCCAAAAACAAAGAAAATCTGTGATCACTTTTATTTCCCACCAGAAATCGATTTTTGAGTGAAAACATAAAGGTCCAATTTTTGGCTAAACGAAAGGCCCTAGGGCAAAAAAAAATTAAAATCTGTGATCACTTTTATTTCCCACTAGAATTGATTTTTGAGTGAAAACATAAAAGTCCATTTTCTGGCTTAACTAGAGGCCCTAGGGCGAAAACAATGAAAACTTGTAATCACTTTTATTTCCCACTAGAAATCGAGTTTTGAGTGAAAACATAAAAGTCCATTTTCTGGCTAAACGAAAGGCCCTAGTGCAACAACAATGAAAATTTGTGATCACTTTTGTTTCCTACTAGAAATCGATTTTTGAGCGAAAACATAAAAGTCCATTTTCTGGCATAACTAGAGGCCATAGGGCAAAATCAATAAAAATCTTTTATCACTTTTAATATTCACCAAAAACCGATATTTGAGTGAAAACATAAAATTCCATTTTCTGGCTTAACTAGAGGCCCTGGGGCAAAAACAATGAAAATCTGTGATCACTTTTATTTCCCACTAGAAATCGATTTTTGAGTGAAAACATAAAAGTCCATTTTCTGGCTAAACGAAAGGCTCTAGGGCAACAACAATGAAAATCTGTGATCACTTTTATTTACTACTAGAAATCGATTTTTGAGCGAAAACATAAAAGTCCATTTTCTGGCTTAACTAGAGGCCATAGGGCAAAATCAATGGAAATCTTTTATCACTTTTAATATTCACCAAAAACCGATATTTGAGTGAAAACATAAAATTCCATTTTCTGGCTTAACTAGAGGCCCTAGGGCAAAAACAATGAAAATCTGTGATCACTTTTATTTCCCACTAGAAATCGATTTTTGAGTGAAAACATAAAAGTCCATTTTCTGGCTAAACGAAGGGCCCTAGGGCAACAACAATGAAAATCTGTGATCATTTTTAATATTCACCAAAAACCGATATTTGAGTGAAAACATAAAAGTCAATTTTCTGGCTTAACTAGAGGCCCTAGGCCAAAAACTATGATAATCTGTGATCACTTTTGTTTCCCACTAGAATCCATTTTTGAGTGAAAACATATAAGTATATTTTCTGGCTTAAATAGAGGCCCTAGGGCAAAAACAATGAAAATCTGTGATCACTTTTATTTCCCACTAGAATCGATTTTTGAGTGAAAACATAAAAGTCCATTTTCTGGCCTAACTAGAGGCCCTAAGGCAAAAAAAAAATGATAATCTGTGATCACTTTTAATATTCACCAAAAACCGATATTTCAGTGAAAACATAAAAGTCCATTTTCTGGCTTAACTAGAGGCCCTAGGCAAAAAAAAAACTGATAATCTGTGATCACTTTTAATATTCACCAAACACCGATATTTGAGTAAAAACATAAAAGTCCAATTTCTGGCTAAACGAAAGGCCCTAGCGCAAAAACAATGAAAATCTGTGATCACTTTTATTTCCCACTAGAATTGATTTTTGAGTGAAAATTAAAAGTCAGTTTTCTGGCTTAACTAGAGGCCCTAGGACGAAAACAATGAAAAACCGTGATCACTTTTAATATTCACCAAAAAACGATATTGGATTGAAGACATAAAAGTCCATTTTCTGGCTTAACTAGAGGCCGTAGACCAAAAACAATGATAATCTGTGATCACTTGTATTTCCCACTATAATCGATTTTTGAGTGAAAACATAAAAGTCCATTTTCTGGCTTAACTAGAGGCCCTAGGGCGAAAACAATGAAAATCTGTGATCACTTTTATTTCCCACTAGAAATCGATTTTTGAGTGAAAACATAAAAGTCCGTTTTCTGGCTTAACTAGAGGCCCTAGGACAAAAACAATGATAATCTGTGATCACTTTTATTTCCCACTATAATCGATTTTTGAGTGAAAACATAAAAGTCCGTTTTCTGGCTTAACTAGAGGCCCTAGGGCAAAAACAATGATAGTCTGTGATCACTTTTAATATTCACCAAAAACCGATATTTGAGAGAAAACGTCCATTTTCTGGATAAACGAAAGGCTTTAGGGATCCCACTAGAATCGATTTTTGAGTGAAAACATAAAAGTCCATTTTCTGGCTTAACGAAAGGCCCTAGGGCAAAAACAATGAAAATCTGTGATCACTTTTAATATTCTCGAAAAACCGATATTTGAGTGAAAACATAAAAGTCCATTTTCTGGCTAAACGAAAGGCCCTAGGGCAAAAACAATGAAAATCTGTGATCACTTTTATTTCTTACTAGAAATTGATTTTTGTGTGAAAACATAAAAGTCCATTTTCTGCGTTAACTAGAGGCCCTAGGCCAAAAACAATGAAAATCTGTGATCACTTTTATTTCCCACTAGAAATCGATTTTTGAGTGAAAACATAAAAGTCCATTTTCTGGCTTAACTGGAGGATCTATGCCAAAAACAATGAAAATCTGTGATAATTTTATTTCCCACTAGAAATCGATTTTTGGGCGAAAACATAAAAGGCCGTTTTCTGGCTTAACTGTGATCACTTTTAATATTCACCAAAAACCGATATATGAGTGAAAATGTAAAAGTCCATTTTCTGGCTAAACTAAACATGTGATCACTTTTATTTCCCACTGGAATTCGATTTTTAAGTAGAAACTTAAAAGTCTGTCCGTCCGTCTGTCTAGCTATTGGACTGAAATTTTCCACAAATATTCTGTATAGGTAAGGGTTAGTGGGTATTGTAAATGAGCAATATTGGTTCAAGTTTCTGTGTAGCTCCCATACATAGTTTAAACGGCCAAAAACTGTTAAATAGCCATCAAATGTGCACAAGTTAGTTTTCAGTAAAGTATGTCAGATATTGGTCTGCAATTGATCCTACTCCCCATATACGTTGGGTATATAGGCACATTCGGTGTAGGAGAATTTAACACACTTTTTATACCCTCCACCACCATCAGTGGTGATAGAGGGTATATATAACTTTGTCATTCCGTGTGTAACACCAAGAAATATTCATCTGAGACCCAACAAAGTATATATATTCTGGGTCCTTATCAAATTCTGAGTCGATTTAGCTATGTCCGTCTGTCTGTGTAAAACACGCTCACGATTAAACGAAGCAATAGAGCTTAACCAAATTTATCCAAAATGTTCTTCATTTTCCTAAGTTGTTTGGTATTGCAAATGGGCAAAATCGGTTCACACCGGGAAAAGTTATGAATCAAAATTTAAAACAACCTCGGAAAAAAATAAGCATTTTTTACACATTCTGATGTAATTTTCTCGAAAACTATGCAAGACAATTCCATGGAAATCACTATACATTCGTTTCTGCATAAGATCTTGATCCCCGCTGAAAATTGCCAGAATCGGTCCACAATTTCATATACCTCCCATACAAAAGTACATATTCCCGGAAAATGGGTTTTTTGTTAATAACTTCCGCCACAATGTCGATATCTTCACAAAATTTCACAAATCAAAACCTTATGTCATTAGAATTCTTTCAGAGGAAAAATTTTATGGATCGGTCCATAATTGGACATAGCTCCCATACAAGGTCCCCTCCCGAAAATCACTTAAACGCGCATAACTCATTACTAAATTAAGATATCCATATAAAATTTGGTACGAGCATTGTCCATATACATAGAAATATTACTGTGAAAGTTTTTTCCGATCGGTCCATAATTGGTCATAGCTCCCATACAAGGTCCCCTCCCGAAAATCACTTAAACGCGCATAACTCAGTACTAAATTAAGATATCCATATAAAATTTGGTACAAGTATTGCCCATATGCATAGAAATATTACTGTGAAATTTTTTTCCGATCGGTCCATAATTGGTCATAGCTCCCATACAAGGTCCCCTCCCGAAAATCACTTAAACGCGCATAACACATTACTAAATTAAGATATCCATATAAGGTTTGGTAAAAGTATTACTCATATGCACAGAAATATTACTGTGAAATTGTTTTCCGATCGGTCCATAATTGGTCATAGCTCCCATACAAGGTCCCCTCCCAAAAATCACTTAAACGCGCATAACTCATTACTAAATTAAGATACCCATATGGTACAAATATTACTCATATGCACAGAAATATTACAGATAATTTTTCAGATCGGTCCATAACTGGTCATAGCTCCCATACAAGGTCCCCTCCCGAAAATCACTTAAACGCACATAACTCATTACTAAATTAAGGTATCCATATAAAGTTTGGCAGAAATATTGCTCATATATAGAGAAATATTACTGTGAAATTGTTTTCCTATCGATCCATAATTGATCATAGCTCCCATACAAGGTCCCTTTCAGAAAAACACTTAAAGGCACATAACTCATTACCAAATAATGATATAAATAAATGCTATTTTTCTTCATAAATACTATTTTGTAATGCATAAAGCACTTAATGTTATTTCAAAAATTTTTCACGATCTGTCTATATTTGGTCATATCTCTCATACTAGGTCCTGCCCCTAAAAGCGCTTTAACCGTATTTAACTATTTGCATTATCAATTTGTGTAGAACGAAATTATATATATATATGTATTTTTAAAATCCTTAAATCTTTCACACACATGCATACATGCAAATACGAGATATCGCTAAAGCATATCTTAGGGCGCCATAAAAATTTAAATGAAAGTGGCGTTTCTAATGTTCAATAAATCTTGGAATTGTAGTAGATTTAAGCTGTTTAAATCTTGGGATTTTTCTATTTAAGACATGAGAAAACTTATTTCTACAAATATTTTATTAATTAGAAATGTATGAATACAAAAGTTGCTGGTGGAGGGTATTTAAGATTCGGCTCAGCCGAATATAGCACCCTAACTTGTTTTGTATTCATATTACCAATCCGAACTGCGCTTATAATGCCGGTAGAATGGGACTAATCTACAAAATCTGTCAAGCTGTGTATACACGGTTGTTAGATCTAAAATGTCTAACAACAGTATCAATTTACAAATTTTGCCTTGCAACATTGTCAGTAATGATTTTTCTAACAACGTTTCAAAAAGGAAAAATTGTAAATTCACACGATTGTAAGACATTTTCTCCACATTTTACTGACGACATTGTAAGATCTGACAACCATGCATCAAAGCTTTTAGTAGGATAAAACTAACATTCGATTCACTTATTTTTAAAAGTGATTTAGCTTAAGTAAAAACTAGTATGAAATTATAGTCTGGCGAAGCCGACCATATAATACCCTACACCTGTTACAAAATTAAAATGTGATTTAGTTTTCATAATAAAGCATTTAAGTTGAATTGTACCTTGTCTCAGATGTACTTAAGCCATTTATTGTTGAATAAAATTGTGGATATTTAAGTCAAATTTTAAAGGGGGCTTTGTATAGGGGCTATGGTCAAATGAGACCCTATATATATAAAATTCATAAGAATCATAAAGGCTAGTATAGAACTTGGTTTTGCAGCTTTTTGCAGAGATACGAGTATATTAAACATAATTATGAACTTAAGAGCTTTATTCGGCGGGTTCAGTTGTATGGGGGCTAGGTGAAATAATGGGCCCCTGTTAACCATTTTCAATAGGCTTCGTCTCCGGTAACATAGAAGATCATGTGCCAAATTTCATTGAATTATCTTCAAAATTGCGACCTGTAGTTTGATTGCAAGGTTTACATGCACTATTCGGGGGTTTAGTTGTATGGGGGCTAGGTGAAATAATGGACCGATGTAAACCATTTTCAATAGGATTCGTCTTCGATACTATAGAAGATCGTGTGCCAAATTTCATTGAATTATCTTCAAAATTGCGACCTGTAGTTCGACTACAAGGTTTACAAGCACTTTTCGGAGGTTCAGTTGTATGGGGGCTAGGTGAAATAATGGACTGATCTTAACCATTTTCAATAGGCTTCGTCCATGTGCCAATAGAAGGTCATGTACCAAATTTCATTGAATTATCTTCAAAATTGCGACCTGTAGTTTGATTACAAGGTTTACATGGACGGACGGACGGACATAGCTAAATCGACTCCGAAAATGATTCTTAGCCGATTGGTATACTTTAAGGTGGGTATAGGGCCAATATTATTGTGCGTTACATACATCAGCACAAACCCAATATACCCTCCCCACTAAAGTGGTGTAGGGTATATTTAGTGTCCTTTTATTCCATTCCCAGCCGCTGCTGGAAAAAAATTGTTTTTAAATTTTACATTTACTCATTCGACCTTTGCTTACAATTTGCGTAGGCTTAGGTTATCGCTTTGTAAATGCAAGTAGGAATTGAATATAGATTTTGGATTAGTCGCATATAGTAGATGTATGTCGAAAAAATTCTCTGGGAAGTTTAATCCCCTTATTCATAAACAACATTGTACTTCCAGACAAAATTTGATTTATAAGTCGTTTATAAAATAGAAACTTCTTCATGAATAAGTTCTTGAATGTAATTCAACCAACAAGGTGTCTTAATCTATATATATAAAAGAGTAGCGTTACTGACTGACTGATTCATCATCGCACAGCCCAAACGGCTGAAGCTAGAATCATGAATTTTGACAGTAGATGTGTTTTTGGTTATGTAGATCCACTAAGGATGGATTTTTGGAAATTTGTACATTTACGGGTAAGAAGGGGAAAAAACGGGTAAAACAGGTTTTCTTAATTATCTTACACAATATTAGTGATACAGGAAAAATTTTAAATGCACCTGTATCTACTCTTAAAATGAGCAGATGGGTGTCTGGTACTTTTTTGAAATTCGTACTTTTAAGGGGTAAAAATGAGTAACAAAGTTGATTTTGGTACCTTTTTTGGCCGCTTATAACTTTTGAACTAATTAACATAATAAAATTTTTATAAATATTTTGGGTACATCTCCCAATATTATGAGACACCTGTTTCGTACTTTTTTAAAATTCAGTCCTTTTTGGGTGTTAAAGGGAGAAAACTGTAATTATGGTACTTTTTTAAGCACATTAAGAAAACTTTTTCGGTTTATTGAATTATATATTATTGTAATAATACTTATTGTAATAAAATTTTTGCTATTTCACTGGGGAATATATATATTATTCTATAATATTCCACTTTTGGTACTTTTTGTACCCACCATCAAAAAAGATGGGGGGTATATTGATTTTGTCATTCCGTTTGTAACACATCGAAATATTGCTCATAGACCCATAAAAGTATATATATTCCGGGTCCTTATTAAATTCTAAGACGATCTAGCCATGTCCGTCCGTCCGTCCGTCTGTCTGTTGAAATCACGATAGGGACCACACGAGAGGAGCTAGACAGTTGAAATTTTGCATAAATATTCTCTATTGTTAAGGTTTGTTTGGTATTGAAAATGGACAATATCGGTCCACTTTTTCGGATAGCCCCCATACAAGTGGACCTCCAAAAAACAGCTTCAACGGGCATAACTGCTTCAGAAGTACAAGTATAGCGATGAAATTCGACATAAATAAGTTCCATATGAGCCAAATTCTTTCTACCAAATTTTTTCAGGATCGGCCCATAAATGACTCTACCCCCCATATAAGGTCCCCTTCTGAAAATGACTTTAACGCTCATTACTGGCTAAAAAATACGAATATAGCAATAAAATTTTACACAAATAAGTTCCTCGCGAGCCAAAATCTTTTTAATAACTTTTATTATGGATAGGTCCATAATTGGTCCTTCTCCCCCTATTGGGTCCACTTCAGGAAATAGTTTTAACGCTCATTACTGTCTTAAAAATAAGAGTAAAGCGATGAAATGCTACACACGTAAGTTTCTTACGAGCCAAAATCTCTGCACCAATTTTTTTTTTTTTTTTTGGATCGGCCCATAAATGACCCTTCCCCCATATAAGGCCCCCCTCTGCAAATAACTATACTGCTCATTACTGGCTTAAAAATATGAATGTAGTGACGAAAATTGACGCACATAAGTTTAATGCGTGCCAAATCTCTCCACTAAATTTAGGGAGGATCGGTCCATAATTTACCCTACCGCCCATACAAGGTCCCCTTTAGAAAATTTCTTAAACGATCATTACTGGCTTAAAAATATGAGTTATGAAATACGGTTATGAAATTCGCTCCGAATTTCATGCGGAATGTGTCGGTAATTCACCCTACCCCCCATATAAGACCCTTTATAAAATTACATGAACGCTAATTGCTGGCATAAAAATGCGAGAACAGCGAATGTAAACAAGTTTTATATGAACCAAAATCAGTCTACAAAAAGTTATGAGGATAGGTCAACAATTGACCATACACCACATATGAGATCCTCTTTAGAAAAGTTGATGAAGAAAACTCTGATAATTACAAGTACAGTACAAAATATTAAAAATTAATATTTTGTTAGTTCAAAAGAGCTCGGTCCATAATTGTCTTAAGCCAAACATCACCCTGATGTTTATATGGGAGCATTCCTTTTACGGCATACGGTTTGATGGTGGGTATATGAGATTCGGCACTGCCGAATATAACACTCTTACTTGTTCTTTCTTCAAATGATACTCTTTATATGTTCTTTAATATGAATTCAAAACACATGATTATTAAACATACACGGTCCCCATTGAATAGGATTCTTTAAGAGAGAACTTTTTAGTACTTTTTATCTCATAAATGGTACTTTTTTAATTTTCTAAAATATTCAACCTAGGAATATTAATTTTAACATACATGGTCTTGACTGAATAATATTCTGTAAGTGAGAACTATTTGGTACTTTTCTATTCTTCAAATGGTACATTTCAGATTCTTTATAATGGTTAACCGGAACACACGGTCCTTATTAAATGAGAATTTATTGAGAGAGATTTTGAGAGAATCTACTGAAAGAGATTTTGGTACTTTTTCATTCATTAAAATTATATTTTTTGAATTGTATATATTATTGAACAAAGAAATATACAATTTTTGATTAACTGATAATCTATTAGAGGTATTTTATGGCACTCTTTTCAAATAGTACTATCGAATGTACTAAAAATACATGAATGAAACTAAAAATACAAGCTTCTTACTGAATGCGAATTTAATCACGTGATATTGAACGTATAAAACTAAAACATTAAAAAAATGTTTAATCAATTTTAATTTTCTATAAAAGTAAACAAAATTTTGTATGTATTTAATTTAAGTTAGGGTAGGGAAGCACCCAGGGTATGCTAGTATACATATAAATCCATCAATATATTTTTCTTAGATTGATATACATACATACATATTAAATATTTTCCCATTCATGTGCACATTTATTTTCTAAACTTTTGATTTAATCTTTTGTAAGCTTAAGCCTTTTTATTTATTTTTCTTTAATCGGTTAAATGTTTTAAAAAGTTGTTTTAAGTGTGTGTTTTTTTTTGTCTTGCTCAACCGTATCACATTAAGATCATGGTTAAGATATTGTGTTTTTTTCTAAGATTTTTTTCGCAATCATATGTTAATTTAATTATAATTTTCTTGTTTTTCGTATGAAAAGAGTGTGTGTGTGTGGGGGGTAGGGAGGACCGTTGTTAGATTGAAGTGTGGTTTAATAGTTTTGTGCGCACTTTAAATTCAATATACTAGTAATTTGCAATATCTGGAAATATTGTTTATAGATATAATCAGTGTGGCCGGCCAGTGGTGATTTAGTTGATTTTTTTGCTTATTTCTTATCTTAGTTATAACAAGAAAACCATATAAGGTTAAACATACATAGATATATTCACACTGACTAAAATGTTATAAAATAAAGAGTACGGATATGGAACAAGAGCAAAAAAATATGAGACATGAATATTAAAATAACCCAGGAAAAATTTTAGAACTTGTTCTAAAAACAACTAGTTCTAGAACGAGTGCAAACAGAACCACTTCAGATTCTTAAACAACAACCTTGGAACTAGTGGTGTCGCCATTACATCTGGAACCCATTCCTCGGAACGTTGTTGTGGTTCTTAAATAATTCTAAATAGTTTTCAAGGAACTAGTTCTTTGAAACTAGTTATACATTACTACTACACTAGTTCAATGGAACGCATACTAGTTCCGAAACAACTTCTTGGAATCAGTTGAAAAAAATGTCAAAAAATTAAAAATCCATAAAATTTATTTTATTGAAATAGAAAACGCTTTTATATGTATTTTTCTACATAGAACTGGACTATAAGGAATTAAAGAGATTCCTAATTGCTAATTGCATTGTACTGGAAGAATGGAAAGTGAGCTGGAGATTGTAGGTGCGGCAGAATGATCATAAATTGTTTTAAACATTATGTATGTACGTAGTACATGTTAGTACGTTTTCTTAATAAAATTGGTATAAGAATAATAATTCCTCAACAGTTTCTCAATTCTGGTCTTCATCTTAATAGTTTCGAACAAAAAACGCAGGGAAAAAGAACTATTTTAAGTTAAAGCGTATACGTTCTCTAAAGCTTCCTTAGAACTAGTTCCGAGGGTGACAAATTCGAACAAAAATCATTGACGAAATAACTGGTTCCAGAAGCGTTCCGTAGAACGAGTGTCGACTCCATAACACTTCCACAGAACCAGTTCCGAAGGTGACAATTTCGAACAAAAATCATTGGTCTCAACGCCAAAGTAGAACGAGTACAGGCTATAATCATGCCTTCTAGAACTAGTTGTGGAACTAATACAATTTTTCCTGGGAAGTTATTGAATGATACCCTACAGAACTTTTGAAGCTACTTTGTTCATTATCAATGTTAGTTGGGATTTTCCTTAGTAACGAACTATTTCATATCCGTCCAGATAATGTCGACAGCGACATTATTTCGTAGCTATCTACACAGTTCGAAAATATATCAGTGTATGGGGTTTTTAATGAACTGCTAAAGGGTTCCTTAAAAGACCCCATTAACTGTTTGAATGTACATAAATCGGTTATCTTTGTTTAAATGACAATTTATATCTAAATTTTTTTGCTTTATTGCATTCTACACCCAATAAATTCATTTGTTCACTATTAATTCAGCACTAATTGCATGCAGTTCTATAATTAAAATTAAATAAATATTTTATTTAATTATTAATTTATTTTAATTAACACTTCATCTTGGAGACCAATTAAAATAAAGAAACGGAAAGACAGAAACTAATTGCCAACATCTAAATAAGCAAACAGCAGTTAAGTCTCACAACTCTCAAGTCATTCATTTCGCATTTTAAATTCTTTTGATTTTTTATTTCTTTTTATAGCATGTAAAACACATATTATGTGTGTTTTAAAGATTTTTCTTATTTTATTTCTAATAATTAAATTTGCAAATTAATTGTGTTTAAATCTAATAAAATGTTTAGTTTTTTTTTATAAAAAAAAAAATACAAAGACAAGTGTCATACTGTTACTGCCTGTCAGTATTTAATCTTAAACTTCTTAATATTTTGAATTATAAAAAAAAACACCAACATTCAGCCCTAGTTTTTGAAAAAAAACTGCAGCTATACCTGACTAATAAATTATTGTATTAATATTATTAATTATGCAAAATTAATAATGACAATTAGCAACAGGTTTCCAACATCCAATCTAACAGTACAAAAAAAATTGTTTAAACATTTATTTTAATTTATTTTGTATTCATTTATTCACTTCTATTTATTCGTTGTACGAGTGCAAGTTATATGTATTGAAAATTTTAATCGAGTTAAAAAAAAAGTTTTTGTAAAATGATTCATTAGTTTTGTTGGGATTTCGAACTAAATGAGTTTCTGCTTTCTGTTGCTTTAGCTCCGATCGGCCTTTTAAGTCTTGTTGTCGATATTGATGAGAGCAGAGGCGTAAAGAAATACTATCTTTGCTCACCGGACGGACATATAATTAAAAAACTACTTAAGCATTAGATCGCAGAGTTGATTAATTTCCAATAACAAGTATTCAATGCGTCTATTATAGACCGACCTTTATGCAATTTGTTCGATATATTTTGGTTCATAAGAAACTTTTGAGGGCTAGGGTCAAATGTTTACCGATTAAGCACATGTGTAATGCCAACAAGTGAGAGTGTTATATTCGGCTGTGCCGAATCTCATATACCCACCATCAAACCGTATGCTCTAAAAGGAATGCTCCCCTATAAACATCAGGGTGATATTACTCATCTAATTTACTGAGGAGGACCTTATATGAGAGGTAGGGTAAATTATTGACCTTTTTTCATAAATTTTAGACCGATTTCAGTTTAAACAAAACATGTTTACATAGAATATTACTTCCCGACACTTTTCGCATGAAATTCGGTAGAATGATTTACGTTCCTATAACATTTCTTAGGTTTTGGCTCTTAATAAACTTACTTATGTCAAATTTTATCTCCATACTCGTACTTTTAAGCCAGTAATGAGTGTTTAAGTAATTTTCTGAAGGGGACCTTATAAGGTCCCCTTTATATAAACCGATTCATACAAAATTTGGTTGATGGATTTTGACTTGGATGAAACTTATGTATGTCGAATTTCATCGCTATATTCTTATTTTAAAGCCAGTAATGAACGTTATAGTCATTTTCTGAAGGAGACCTTATATGGGGGGTAGGGTCAATTATGGACCGATCCTCATAAAATTTGGTACGGAGATTTTGGCTCAAAACAGATATGGTTTTAAAACAGATATGACAGTTTAAGCATTTTTTCGGTGGCCCACTTGTATGGGGGCTATCCGAAATCGTGAACCGATATTGCCCATTTTCAATACCAAACAACCCTCTTACTCATTCCGTTCGGACTCTATCGTGCTTTCAACAGACAGACGGACGGACATGACTAGATAGTCTTGGAATTTAATAAGAACCCAGAATTTGTATACTTTTGTGGTTCTATTACCAATATTTCGATGTGTTACAAACAGAATGACAAAATCAATATACCCCTTTTTTAATGGTGGGTATACAAAAAACTGTGCCTTTTGTATTTAAAGCGTATACGTTCTCTAAAGCTTCCTTAGAACTAGTTCCGAGGGTGACAAATTCGAACAAAAATCATTGACGAAATAACTGGTTCCAGAAGCGTTCCGTAGAACGAGTGTCGACTCCATAACACTTCCACAGAACCAGTTCCGAAGGTGACAATTTCGAACAAAAATCATTGGTCTCAACGCCAAAGTAGAACGAGTACAGGCTATAATCATGCCTGTACTCGTTTAAGCATTTTTTCGGTGGCCCACTTGTATGGGGGCTATCCGAAATCGTGAACCGATATTGCCCATTTTCAATACCAAACAACCCTCTTACTCATTCCGTTCGGACTCTATCGTGCTTTCAACAGACAGACGGACGGACATGACTAGATAGTCTTGGAATTTAATAAGAACCCAGAATTTGTATACTTTTGTGGTTCTATTACCAATATTTCGATGTGTTACAAACAGAATGACAAAATCAATATACCCCTTTTTTAATGGTGGGTATACAAAAAACTGTGCCTTTTGTATTTCCAACTGGTTGGTATACAAATGTGGGTCGAGCTTACTTGCAGTACCATTAAAATCTTACTCTCCCAATCTGATTTTCCTGAGCATTTTGGATCTTATCCAGGTATTTCTAATAAATTTGACTAGATCTATTATTGTTGCTTTTCTGAGAAATCATATCAAGATTTCTGAGTCTACTTCAACCTAACTCCGCAGCCAAAAACAGTCAGTTGGCAACCGGTCCATATATAAGTACTTTGCTGAAGTACTTAGCAGCCCCGTTGTGGACTGACTAACAACCATCAAAGTAAAATCTCAAGCATTCCTTAATAGGAAAAGAAACTCAGTGGTAGTGAGAAGTCTGGCGATTATTTCACAACACCCAGTGGTATTACCACACACTATTTATATGACTTCTTATGTACCTAAAGATATATTTGTAACCCAAAGTGTTCTATTATAACATTAATATGATGAACTTTTAACAAAATTATCGAGATCTTGCCTTGGAAAAGTTATTCCGTATTAAGTCTAGCCAACATGCCATTCATCAAGTCTTCAACCTATATTATCTTCCTGCGGTTTGGGCTCTAAACAGAGTCACCATATAATCATCGAAGGAGTCACACGAATAACTAAAACAGAGGACACTGACATGCTGCCTGGTTCCCTCGGTTTCCATACAGAAAGTCTGGTCAGAACTGAGTTGTACAACCAGTTATTAGTCCTTTAAAAGCTGAGACACAGTCAGCCTAACTTTTGGATTGCAATAACAAACAGCTGTGGGAAGCCAACAAAATAATATGACCGAAATGCCATAAAATGTAATCGAAATGACAACGGTGGTTGTCAAAATGATAACTGGGTGTTATTTAAAATTTATTGATGTCTAAATGTAAACAAATGCGGTAAGCTCACATTTGCCAACGGATTGTATCAATTTTGGTACTTCCCCTCTTTGTACGACTAAAGAGGTCATGAACAAATATAATTTTCAAGGATTACATTCTCTAAAACAACTGATTTTCTACAAGTTTTTCATCTCTTTCTTTAGCGTCATGTGGGTGGGTGTGGTTTTACTATGTATGAATGTTTTATTTTTTACTATTTAACCAAGTTAGCGCTTTTTTTGGAGTGCAAAACTAACTCAAAACACATAAGCTGCTGCTGAATTGAATCCTACCAAGCTCTCAGTTAGGTTCCACCACATGTCCGTCTGTCGAAATGTCTTTGATTATTTGTTACAATGTCATGTTTGTTGGTGGTTTTCGACATACAATAAATATGTTTTGTGTAAAAATCTATAAATACATTTACATCATGTTTGCCACAAATGGTGGACTATGGCAGGCTGTGGAATGGCTAAAGAAAGAAAGAAAAACCACAAGAGACCTCAATGCTGAAGTTGATTTTTAGTTTTTTTTTTTCGTTTCTTAAAGACTGTAACTAAAGAAGTTGCATTTAAGCTAAGTGAATATAGTTTTAGTTTTTTTCATTTCATTTTAGTTATAAATATTTTTTTGCGGCTGTCAACAATAATTTTGAGTAATTGTTGTTATGACATAAATGAAATAAAATACTTAATTTTATGAGTAATTTTTCGTTGGTGTTTTAAATTATAAAATGACATTAAGTTGGCTACTTAGAGATTGTTGTTGTTTTTTCTTTTATTATAAATAATTAAAATTAATGGAGTTTTTTGTTTGTTATCAATATAAGAATTGTAATTAGAGTTTAGCTTTAACTATTAAATTGTTAATTATTGTTGTTTTTTCTTGGTCTCATTTTTAATTAAAAACATTTTAATGCAAACATTTTTGTGTTCTTGTTTTTTTGCATAATTAATAACAAAAACTTCTTTTTATTCCGGTTTGATTTATAACAAAATTAATAAAATGTATGTATATATATTTGTATTTTAAGTTTTAGCCTACGTAGCCATGTCTGTACAGTACATTCTACAGTCTGGGGCATAATTTGTTTATGCCAGGCTATAGTCTGGCGTATAAAGCTGACTGGAGTCTTGAGTATAGACCAGAATTGGGTTTGGTGTATAGACAAGACTTGAGTCTGGGGTACAGAGCAGACTTGAGTCTGGCATATATACCAGACTTGTGTCTGGTGTCCAGAACAGACTTGAGTCTAGCCTATGTACAGATAAGTCTTGAGACTGGTGCATAGACTAGACTTGAGTCTGGTGGTCTATAAGCCGGAATAAACTATAAACCAGGCTATAGACTGGCTCATAGTCCAGACTATCTTACGTATAAACCAGACTATAGATCAGATTATAGTCTGTCGTATAGATCAGACTATAGTCTGCCTTACAGATCAAACTATAGTCTGTCGTATAGATCAAACTATAGTCTGTCGTATAGATCAAACTATAGTCTGTCATATAGATCAAACTATAGTCTGTAGTATAGATCAGACCATAGTCTGGCGTATAGATCAGACTGCAGTCTGGCGTGTAGATCAGACTGCAGTCTGGCGTATAGATCAGACTATAGTCCAGCGTATAGATCAGACTATAGTCTAGCGTATAGATCAGACTATAGTCTAGCGTATAGATCAGACTATAGTTTGTCGTATAGATTGGACTATAGTTTGTCGTATAGATCAGACTACAGTCTGTCGTATAGATCAGATTGTAGTCTGTCGTATAGATCAGACTATAGTCTGTCGTATAGATCAGACTATAGTCTGCCTTATAGATCAAACTATAGTCTGTCGTATAGATCAGACTATAGTCTGTCGTATATATCAGTATATAGTCTGTCGTATAGATCAGACTATAGTCTGTCGTATAGATCAGACTATAGTCTGTCGTATAGATCAGACTATAGTCTGTCGTATAGATCAGACTATAGTCTGTCGTATAGATCAGACTATAGTCTGTCGTATATATCAGTCTATAGTCTGTCGTATAGATCAGACTATAGTTTGTCGTATAGATCAGACAATAGTCTTCCGTATAGATCAGACTATAGTCAGCGGTATTATTAGACTATAGTCTGGCATATAGATCAGACTATAGTCTGCCGTACATATCCCACTATAGTCTGGTGTATAGTTCAGACTATAGTGTTGCATATAGACCATTCTTTTTCTAGATAAAGACTGGAATATATATCGGATATAAGATCTGGCTATAATCCAGAATATATTCTAGCTAATAAATCCTCTATTCTGGATGTAGACCAGACCATAGACTATTGATCTATTCACATTATAATCTGACGTTTGAGACAAACTAGTTCAAATGTACAGTGTTATATAGTAGGACTTAACTGATTTTAATTTCCCAGTTGCTTATTTTGGCTGCTAGAGTTCTTGCTGTTGTTGGAGTTAGAAGATTAAGAAAAGCAAAAACAAAAAGTTTGCATGTTCACAAACGACATCATGCAATCGTTTAAAATAGAGACAAACATGTGGCAACTTAAACACTTGTCATAAGTGCTTTTATTAATGCAACACCAACTAAACAAGCAAATAACCAAACAACTTCAGTTAAAACCAAATCCCAAACGATATCAATAAATTAATTGTTGCGTTTTTTTCCTTTAAAGATTTTTAAATTATTTTTTTCTCGCTGTAAAAAAAAATGTAACGTTATGTTGTTAGTAAACAGTCAGACAACAGCAACAAAACACTATCAACAACCCACATGCAGCAAGAATTAACATAAAAACACTTTAAGCTAAAAAGCACATTTTATGTTAATGTTATTAAAGACAAACTGCAAAATAAATTATAAATTACATAAATTAAAGGTACATATTTGAAAAATGATTAATTAAATCATAAGAAATTTGTTATTAATATGCAATCACAAAGATAGGCACACACACACATGCATAGTTTAAATTACACTCATGACAATAATTGATGATTTGTATGAATATTTTAAGATTAGGGAGTTTTTGTTGAAAAATGTATTGAAAAGATTACAAATTTTCATTCTTTGAGTTTAGATTTTAATATTTTCTTTCAAATAGATATTTTATTAACAATATCTTAAGTACCCAGCGAAAACTCGGTAATGGAAAATTCTCTTTTTATACCCTCCACCATCATCAGTGGTGATAGAGGGTATATATAAGTTTGTCATTCCGTGTGTAACACCAAGAAATATTCATCTGAGACCCCAAATTCTGAGTCGATTTAGCCATATCCGTCTGTCCGTCCGTCTGTGTAAAGCACGCTCACGTTAAAACAAAGCAATAGAAATTAACGAAATTCAGCCAAAATACTCATTATTATCCGGTACAGTTTGGTATTGAAAATGAGCAAAATCGGTTCACATCGGGAAAAGTTATGAATCAAAATTTAAAACAACTCCGAAAAAAATAAGCATTTTTTACACATACTGATGTATTTTTCTTGAAAACTATGCAAGATAATTTCATAGATTCGTTTCTACACAAGATCTTGATTCCTGCTGAAAATTGCCAGAGTCGGTCCATAATTTCATATATCTCCCATACAAAAGTACATATTCCCGGAAAATGAGTTTTTTGTTAATAACTTCCGTCAGAATGTTGATATCTTCACAAAATCGGTGGATCGGTCCATAATTGGACATAGCTCCCATACAAGGTCCCCTCCCGAAAATCACTTAAACGCGCATAACTCATTACTAAATTAAGATATCCATACAAAATTTGGAATAAGTATTGCTCACATGCACAGAAATATTACTGTGAAATTTTTTTCCGATCGGTCCATAATTGGTCATAGCTCCCATACAAGGTCCTTTTACGAAGATCTCTTAAACGCACATAACTCATTACTAAATTAAGATATCCATATAAAATTTCCATAATTGATCATAATTGGTCATAGCTCCTATACAAGGTCCCCTCCCGAAAATCACTTAAACGCTCATAACTCATTACTAAATTAAGATATCCATATAAAATTTGGTACAAGTATTGCTCACATATACAATAATATTACTATGAAAGTTTTTTCGGATCGGTCCATAATTGGTCATAGCTCCCACACAAGGTCCCCTCCCGAAAATCACTTAAACGCGCATAACTCATTGCTAAATTAAAATATCCATATAAAGTTTGACACAAGTATTGCTTATATACACAGAAATATTACTGTGAAATTTTTTCCTATCGGTCCATAATTGATCATAGCTCTCATCCAAGGTCCCTTACAGAAATGTTATTTCAAATTTTTTTTAAAAACGTATTAATATAAAAGTAGCTGGTGGAGGGTATTTAAGATTCGGCTCAGCCGAATATAGCACTCTAACTTATTAATATAGAATATTATTGTTTGAAGGAAAACGAAGTGATCTCAAATTCCTATATTTATAACATTTTATGCTGAAGAATTTCTCTTAAAATAAAACTATAACACTATATTAGTGTTAATTTAAAATGACATTAAAATAAAAATGGCATTAATCATTTTTTGAAATTTTACCCTTCTTTGTTTTCCAGCAAAACAGTATTTGAATTATTTTACCATCCATTCCAGCCTCTGCATCATTTCTAAAGTAATATATTGTCTTACATTTTATAAAAGAAGGAACAAAAAAACCATTGACAGTTCAAAGGATGTGTTGCGACATTTACATACGCACCTGGTTGAATTGGAATCGATTGTATTGAATAATGTTAAGTTTTTCATTCATTGTGTTGAAATAACAGCTTAAATAAAAGCTAAACTAAGTATTTCTGGCCATATATAATAAATTTATACAACTACACTTGACACTACAATTTAAAAATGTCAATAGACAGGAAGTGGCATGATATATTGTGAAAAATATCAACAACAAAATGAAAAAGGAATGCAAATATTTTATTTAACGATGATCTGGACAATACTAGATTGGATAGAGTGTTTATTAAAAAGAAAAAACTTGTATATTTTTTTCTACTCTATTAAGAGCATTTACAGCTGGTTTTATTAAACACTTTATAAATCTTTATATTGTAAAAAATAAAATGTTTAAGTGATCTTACATAAAACTAATTTCTAAGAAAACTTTTTCAAAGACGATCAACTTCCCAGAAAAAACATTTACGATTTGTATTTTACAGAAAATTTTGCGATCAGTTTTCTTTAGTAAATATTGCGATCATTTATCTCCTACGACATTCTAAAGAAAGGAAAGTTTTCTGCTGAATACTTATTGATCTTTATACGTTTATAATTTCCCTATAAAAATGTGCTATCAGTTTCCTGTGAAAATGTCTTTAGAAAATTGTAAAAGTAAATTTTTTCCTAGAAAAATTATCAGTTATTCTGTAAATATTGCATGATCAGTTTTCTCCAGATTTTTCTCCCAACGATTAATTTCCCGTAGAAACTTTTACGATCAATTTTCTGTAAAACTTTTAAAACTTATTTTCTGTAGAAAATCTTACGATAATTTTTTAGTGCTAATTTTTCTCTAGAAAAATTATAAGATCAGTTTTCTGTTAAAAAGTGCACAATCAGTTTTCTTAAAATAGTTATGCGATCTATTTTTTATAGAAAATTGTGCGATTAAATTTTCCTTAAAAATATACCATTCAAAATTTTACAATTGATTTTCTCTACGAAATAACACAATAGATTTTCTCTAAGATTTTGTTTTACAAAATTGTATGATCAGTTGTTCTCAAAAAAAAAAAAAAAAAAAAAAATCTGTAAAAAATTCTACAATCAATTTTTTGTAGAAAAGTGTTGTTTTTTTTTTGTATTAAATTTTGTAACTCTTTTCTGTAATTTTCTGTAAAAATTATAGGTAATTTTCAATTTTTTTTTTTTTTAAATTGTATGAACTATTTCTTGTAGAAAACTGTGTAATTATTTTTTTATAAAAAATTGTACGATCGTTTTTTTTAAGAAAATTGTACGATCACTTTTCTAAAGAAAGTTGTGAGATCACTTTTCTAAAGAAAAATGTACGATCACTCTTATAAAGAAAATTGTACGATCACAATTATAAAGAAAATTGCACGATCATTTTTCTATAGAAAATTGTGCGATCATTTTTCTATAGAAAATTGTGCGATAATTTTTCTAAAGAAAATTAAACGATAACTTTTTTATAGAAAATTGTACGATCACTTTTCTAAAGAGAATATTTCATATTTCTTTACAAAATTGTGAGATCACTTCTTTAAAGAAAATTGTGCAATAATTTTTCTATAGAAAATTGTGCGATCATTTTTTATAGAAAATTGTGCGATCGTTTTTCTATAGAAAATTATGCGATCATTTTTCTATAGTAAATTGTAAGATCCTTTTCTACAGAAAATTGTACGATCATTTTTTATAAACAATTGTATGATCATTTTTATAGAAAATTGTTCGATCATTACAAAATTGTGAGATCACTTCTTTAAAGAAAATTGTGCAATAATTTTTCTATAGAAAATTGTGCGATCATTTTTTATAGAAAATTGTGCGATCATTTTTCTATAGAAAATTATGCGATCATTTTTCTATAGTAAATTGTAAGATCCTTTTCTACAGAAAATTGTACGATCATTTTTTATAGACAATTGTATGATCATTTTTATAGAAAATTGTTCGATAATTTCCTATAGAAAATTGTTCGATCATTTTTCTCTATAATATTGTACGATAAATTTCCTACAGAAAATTGTACGATCATTTTTCTACACCAATTGTATGATCAGTTTTCTTCAGACAACTGTATGTTTTGTTTACTACAGAATATTGTATGATCAATTTTCTATGGAAAATTGTACGATAATGTTTGTGCAGAAAATTGTACGATCCTTTTGCTATACAAAAGTGTACGATCATTTTTCTACAGAAAGTTGTACGATCCTTTTTCTATAGATAATTGTTCGATAATTTTTCTAAAGATAATTGTACGATCACTTGTATATTCATAGAAAATTATACGATCGGTTTTCTTACGAATGCTTTCCGTATAATATTTTATAACAACCTTTCTCTAGAAAATTCTACGATCCTTTTTTTGTAGAAAATATTACGATCAGGTCTTTGTACGACAAGTTTTCTGCAAAAATTATATGATCAATTTTCTTTTGAATATTGTGCAATTATTAAAAAACTGTTGAAAATTTTAACATAAATTTTCTCTGTTTGATATTTTTCAATAGAAATATGATCGATCAGTTTTCTCAGTTTCTATATTTTAAGTTAAATTTTGTCTTACAAATTATAATTTATAGCAAAGATCATATAATTATATTACAAAACATCTAAACAAGTTTCTAACAACTTCAACATATAAATTTTCTAAATATTCCATGTTAAAAGTAAAATCTATGGAAAATGTCAAAATTTTTAACTTTTAACACAAAAAGAGTAAGAAGTTATAGTCGGGCGAGGCCGACCATATAATACCCTACTCCAGTTATAAAAAAAATGTGATTTAGTGTTCATTATAAAAGCATTTAAGTTGAATTGCACCTTGTCTCAGATATACTTTAGACATTTTTTGTTGAACAAAATTGTGTACATTCGAAGGGGGCTTTGTATAGGAGTTAGGGTCAAATGAGGCCCTATCATCAAACAAATTAATCAGGGTCATGAATGCGAGTATAGAACTTGGTTTTGCAGCTTTTAGTCGACATACGAGTTTATTGAAAATAATTATGAACTTAAAAGCCCTACTCGGGGGGTTCAGTTGTATGGGGGCTAGGTAAAATATTGAACCTATTTTCAATAGGATTCGTCTCTAGTACAATAGAAGATCATGTGCAAAATTTCATTGAATTATCTTCAAAATTGCGACCTGTACTTTGATTACAAGGTTTACAAGCCACTTTCGGGGGCTCAGTCGTCACTAAGACATTAGAAGATCATGTACCAAATTTCTTTGAAATATCTTCAAAAATGTGACCTGTAGTTTGATTACAAGGTTTACATGGACGAACGAACAGCCGGACGGACGGACGGATAGACAGACGGACGGACAGACGGACATAGCTAAATCGACTCAGAAATTGATTCTAAGCCGATGGGTATAGGACCAATATTATTGTGCGTTACAAACATCAGCACAAACCCAATATACCCTCCCCACTTAAGTGGTATAGGGTATAACAAGATAAGGAAAAACAAGTTTATATTTTAAATAAAATCATAGCTTTAACAAAACATTATGACAATTTTTTGTCTCATATTAATACACATTTAATTAAAATGCAATCAAAATCAAAAATAATTAAAATAATTTTGAAACAAACTTGGTTGATTAAGTCATTTGTCTTGTAACACAAACTCTAGCACGAGTTTAATACAAATAGATTTTTCAATAAAAAATTATGGATTTTTATCTCAAAAATGTTTTACTTGTTAAAGAAACACTAATATACTCTTAACTACTTATTATATAATAAATGCAAAAGAAAGAAGTGAAAAAACCAGAAAAAGTTGTGCAAAATTATTTTAACTCTTATGACAAATTATGCACAATTAATTATAAACTACAACTGGTATTTTCTAGGAAGTTGTAAACTTCTAGACTATAATAACAGCAAAAAAAATCTGTCTACAGCAGCTATTCGATTCACTTAAAATCAGCTAAAATTTTAATTTAAAAAACTTTACATAAAAAACAGGCTAAAGACAAAATTACTCTGCTGCTGCTATGCAGATATTCCAGTCTTGAGGATCTGTGCTATGAAGATGATCGAGGAAAAAAAAAAACATAAAAAGGATGCTAACGGCTTGAGGAGTTTCTGAAAAAAAAATAAAACCAAAATGTTGTTAAACATTGTAAATAAAAACCTATAATTAAATCACTTTGTTGGCAATTGACTGACTGGGTAGACGAGTTAAAAGATAAAGTTGCAAGAGTTTTTTTTATTTCTTTGTAGCAAAAAGTGTTAGAGGGGCAATTATTTTGCCATTTACCCCGGTTGAAGGTATGATGAGAAAAGCAGAATTTATTAAAGAATAATGTAGCGTTTAGAAAACCATAGACACTTACCTGCCTCTTAACTTGTTGCTGTTTAACTTAAAATGATGATAAATTTTTTAATAACTGAAACAAATCATGTTTTCATCACTTATTATTATCAACTACTAAAAAAGGAAGATTTATATAGAAAAAGGAGCAGGAGGAAGAGTTGAAGGTATCCTATAGAAAAGCTGCAAATGAGGTACATGATATTAAAGTGTTAAATTTACTCCTTATACTGTAAGGTGATGTATGCAGTTGGTAATTTACACCATTTATAAGTTAAGCTGAAACATTTTTGGAATTCTTTTAAGGCAATTTGGTTAGCAATATTATGGTTTATGGTAATTATCTCTAGTCATTGTTTATCTATATATATATAAAAGAGTAGCGTTACTGACTGACTGATTCATCATCGCACAGCCCAAACGGCTGAACCTAGAATCATGAAATTTTGACAGTAGATGTATTTTTGGTTATCTAGATCCACTAAGGAGGGATTTTTGGAAATTTGTACATTTGCGGGTAAAAAGGGGAAAAACGGGTAAAACAGGTTTTCTTAATTATCTTACACAATAATAAAATTTTTATAAGTATTTTGGATACATCTCCCAAAATTAGGAGACACCTGTTTCGTACTTTTTTATAATTCAGCCCTTTTTGGGTGTAAAAGGTAGAAAACTCTATTTTTGGTACTTTTTTTATTTAATGTGAAAACTTTTTCGATTTATTGAAGTATTCCTATTAAATTACGGGCTAACTCTGTAATATTTATTGAAACAAAATGTTTGCTATTTCACTGGGGAAAAAGTACCAAAAAGGGGAAAAACGGGAAATTTCATTTTATTGAAACTCATTAAGCCAATTTTTATAAAATTTGCAAAAGTAGTTTATTTACTCACACAAAATAGGCTATTGGTATATTATTTTGGAATTCGAGTAACTAAGGCCTATATCGGACCAAATTTGAGTAAATTGTTTGGTACCTTTTTGAAAGCACAACTTTTCTGGAACAAATGAATGCAGATTTGAATCGTTTGAGTTTTATCTGTGATATATAGATTTAAAAACGGAACATTTTGTAAACTTAATTCTAAAAAGTATATTTCTAAGCGAAAAGGGAAAAAATTTTACTATTTTTATTAGTACTTTCCATTAAGGTAGAAATTATTCCACTTTGGGTACTTTTTCTTTCTTTAAATGATACTCTGTATGTTTCATAATATGAATTCAAAACACATGATTATTAAACATACTCGGTCCTCATTGAATAAGATTCTTTAAAAGAGAACTTTTTAGTACTTTTTATCTCATAAATGGTACTTTTTTAATTTACTAAAATATTCAACCGAGGAACATTAATTTTAACATACATGGTCTTGACTAAATAATATTCTGTAAGTGGGAAGTATTTGGTACTTTTCTATTCTTCAAATGGTACCTTTTAGATTCTTTATAATGGTTAACCGGAACACACGGTCCTTATTAAATGAGAATTTATTGAGAGAGATTTTTGTACTTTTCCGTACTTTTACTTTTTTACTTGTACTTTTTTTCAAATAGTACTTTCGAAATTTTCTATAATGTGGAAGCTAAATGAATGAATCTAAAAATACAAGCTTCTTACTGAATGCGAATTTAACCACGTGAAATTGAACGTATAAAACTAAAACATTAAAAAAAATGTTTAATCAATTTTAATTTTCTATAAAAGTAAACAAAATTTTGTATGTATTTAATTTAAGTTAGGGTAGCGAAGCACCCAGGGTATGCTAGTCTTTAATAATTAAAGATAATTTTGAGGTTATTGTTATATTAGATCTTAAAGAATTTACCATTAGAACTATTAATGCTAATTGATTTAAGCTTTAACATCAATAATTGAGTTTTAGTTGGTTTTACTCTCTCCTTTTAGGTTTCATTAAACATAAACTATTTCTTAAGTGAAAGACTAACCTTCATATTCATAAATGCTTAATAAAGTTATTAATGTTTTATATTACTTTTGTACGGAAAATGTTTGTAATAAAGCTAAAATAAACGTCTTATATCTTTATGAATACAAGAGAAAAGTATTATTTTGCTTTATTATACTTTTAGCGCTTTTTCGTGAGACATTCCACTGTGCAAAGGAAATTTTTTACTAACTATAATTCCTTATCAATAAACCAATCAGCGATGTACACCCTACACTTAATTATATTTACCTATGTTTTTATGCAATCTATGGTTGGTTGTTAGTCTTTCATCTTTTCAGCTTAAAACGCTGGAAAGACTCATTGATAGGCAACAGCTAGATAGCTCAGCTAGATAGGTCATCGGGGCTTTCAGGTAATCGACATGCCTACCTTAAAAGACGATCTACAGAAACAGTTCTAAATGAGGTTGTCAGAGTTATAGAAAGATCGCTCGAATTCAAACAATATACTATGGGAGCCTTCTTAGACATAGAAGGTCCCTTCAATAACGTAAATACTTCTACAAATCAACAAGCTCTTGCTAATCTAGATATTGAAGAGCATATCAGCAACTGGCTGGTAACTATGTTGAAATCCAGAATAGTTACTTGGTAACAGCGTTAAGTCCAAGCAGGTACAACCAGGCACATCACTGGGCGGCGTAATCTCACCACTACTTTGGCTCATCATTGTTAACTCGATTCTCATTGAACTGGACAACAGAGGGACAAAAGTCGTTGCTTACGCGGACGATGTTGTCATATTAGTTCCCACACGTGATTAGTGATATCATGTCTAATGCTTTGGTGCTACTCGATAATTGGACCACAGACAGCGGCCTAGGAGTAAACCCAAGCAATACGAAACTGGTACTATTCACAACAAAGACCAAGATTCCAAGCTTCAACTTGTCGTGTTTAAATAACTGCAAAATACCCTTAACGAACAATGCCAAATATCTAGGAATTATTCTAGACTCCAAATAATCATGGAAACTCAACAGCCAGCACAGAGTCAAGAAGGCAACGGTTGCCTACTATACCTGTTGTAAGATGTTTGGAGTGAAATGGCGACTTAGTCCCAACATAGTTAAATCATTGTACACAGTTATAGTACGTACTATTCTTATATATGGATCTCTTGTATGGTGAACTTCAACTAAGAAGAAATTTATTGTAGATCAGCTATACAAAGTTCAGAGATCAGCATGCATTGGAATAACAGGTGCTATAGGAACTAGTCCTTCAGAAGCTCTGAACACTATATTGCACATCCTTCCTATAGATCTGCATATTGTGGCCATATCTGCTTGCAACGCAGCGAGGCTTTACTCATACGGGAGTTGAAAATCAAGAACATATGGACACGCTAAGATTTTAAGCCAATTACCTCCAATCTGGAACCAACCATCTGATTATATTACCTTCCAGGAGCGGGTGGTGTAGGTGTAACCTACTGAGCGAATATACCACCAGAATCTTTACAGATGGTTATAAAATGAACTGGTATCTTCTGTGTAGTTAGTTAGTTTGAAAGGAGGATGTATATACATCAAATTCGAAGATATGCACTTAGGCCTCTATCGGGCCTATTGTGCGCTCCTTAACCAGTGCCTTAGATGGGAATTTAACCCATCACATCCGGTCTACCAGACTAGAACATTAACTACCATCCTACCGGAGGCCACCAACAATCTTCTGCGTAGAAGCTGGGATAAGTATATCTCACCGTCTTCCCAACAACTGTAGTGTCTTTCAGGCTGAAATATTCGCGATAATGCCAGCTTGTAGAGTACTACATGACCTCAATATTCGCGGCAACATAAGAATTTTTGTCGATAGTCAAGCAGCACTTCTCTCTTATTAGTTAGACAATACAAGAGAGATCTGTCAATGCTGAGTCGCCTGTCTGACATTACCCTTGTTTGGGTCCTTACGCATAGGGACTATTATGGAAATGAACAGGCAGATGAACTTGTCAGAACGGTATTTGCTCTTGATATCTCCAACGCTTTTCCAGTAACAACCCTGTTACGTTTTATCAAGAGTAGTAAGCTCAGATTCCATCTTCAAAAGACTGAAAAAAGGTGGAATAACCTGGACACATGTAAAGGGTCCAATATATTGTGGCCTTTCTTCAAACCGAAGTAGACGGGATATATCGAGATTGACAGCAGTAATAACAGGACACTGGGTGCTAAGTAGACATGCAAGTCGGCTTGGGCTACCTTTCAGTGAACACTGTCGCAGTTGCAAAAACAGGGAAATGGAAACGGTCTTCCATCTTCTCCGCTAAAAGAAACCGTTTTCTTTGCAGTTACTTCATATCTAACCTAGGTGAGATATCTGGATCTATGCTTAATGATATTCTGAGATTTCTCACTGCTACAGGCTGGATCTAATACTATACAATACTACATCTGATGAGTGGTCCGTTCAAAACGGAGTCTCTACGACTCTACTTGACTGTTCGCGCGCAGTTCTTGGTGTATTGCAATCCGGGGGTAGATAGGTGCTACCAATACCTCTAGTCGGCCGGGACTATAAATTGGTGTTTGCAGTTTACTGCCTGGCTTAGTCCTTGCATAAACTGAAAAGAGGTCTAACCAGAGAACCACATAATCTGGTACTACGGGTGGCCAGTTGCCCGCAGGACTATGTCCTGTCTGGTCAGTTGGTTGAGGTTCCTTCGGGATCCACGTAGTGTCTGTGGTTAAAACCCAAATTCGCGGGAAGAGTGAGTTGCGGTTAAAAGACTGATGTAAGGTAAAGTCAATATTTCAGAATAAGTTCGGTGCTGTTGCCGAAACAACAGATAACCCACAGAGGAGCGGCTGTGGGACTAAGCATTGGAAATGAGTTGGTGTCAATCGTATATGATACGGGATGAATGTAGAGGTATGCGGGCCTCACTCCACCCGTATATCTAAATGAGTGTGTCGTATGTTTTTCTCTTATGAATGTGTCGGATAAATGAGAAGTGTGCTGGGTTGAATGATGATGGACGAAAGGTATCATATACAAGAGATACCATTGAACTTTTCTTCCTTGTCCAGATATGTTCAGAGTAAACTCTGTTCATATCAGAATTACCACAGCGTGTCACTGTAAGTAAGAACAGAGTCTCGGCTTATTTGATGGATTCGTACTTCGGTCTACCGGATACGTCTCTAGGAGCTGTTGCTACGTCTCTAGGAGAGGCCATCCCATCTGCGTGGTTGTAAACGGAAGTGATGTTTTACATCTCGGAAGTTAAGCAACGGGGCAGCAATGGTCAGAGATTAGATAGCTCAAGTACTCGAGCAAAGTGCTTGTACATGGACCGGCTTTATCCATGTACAAAAATTGCGACCTGCGTGTAAGATACACAAAGGGGCAGTGGTGAGTTGTTTACTTTTTACTCACCCAGTGGTTGAAAAAGTACCACCGTGAGATAGGGCTATACGCCAGGTACTAACGTAAAGCACTTCGACATTCTGTTCGCGCGCAGTGAACTACCACGTTAACCAACCAACCAAACAACTTGTGTGATCTGTAGAACATTTTGTGATCAATTCTTTTATTAAAATCAATTTTCTAAAAACCGTCTTAGGATTCAAATCTTTAATAATTCTATAAAAAATACTTTCAAGAGAGAACATTAGTACCAAATATCGTTGAAATTAATTCCCAATATCTTAGAAGCGACGTTATTCCCGATATTGCATCCATCAGGAACATGGATTTAAACATTCTAAGGAACTATTTCCAAGAAAATGTATGATTTTTGTACAATATTGTTTGATTATAAATCACCCTACTTAAACAAATTTAGGGTAAATATAAATCACCTTCAGCCAGTCACTATAAACTCTCGCTTGTTTAAGTTTAATTTATGGACGCCTTTCCTTGTAACAGGAAACTATAAAATATCTTTATTTAACCATAAAACATGAAAAAATTGTTAAACTATAAAAAATGAGCAAAAAAAAAAGAAAAGATTTTGTTTTACTTTAAACGAAGACAAATAATATTTTAAAATTTGTTCACTAACTTTACGTTGTAGTTTACTTTTTATGACGACAAAAGCACGCAATTTACAAATAAAAGAAATAATTGAAAACATAACCCCTCGTGTATTTAATTTATATTGACATCTTGTTTGATTTTACTAAATTTGAAACGCATGTTTATTTTCTTTTAAATTTCAATGAAATTTTGGCAGCAATTGTAATTGTTAAAGACAAATTTTCAAATGATATGAAAATGGTCAAAATATTTGCCATTTTACCATAAACATTTAAACTAGAACAACAACATGTTGAGGAAAATATTATTATTTTTTTTTGTTTTATATTTTTCGCTTAAACTATTTCCAAACTTGTAAGACGGTGTAGAGTAACAAAATACTATTTTTTTCTTCGATTTTCATTTGTACTTAACAAAAATGCGGAATCGTAAGTAATACTAGGCAGTAGTAGTTGCTGCATGACTAGACTGGACGGACGGATGGTCAGACTTAAAAAAAAAAAAACGGAGTCGTCTCAGTAATGAATAAGAGGTTGTGGTGTTACTGGCAAAAAGCGTGAAGTAATAAATTCACTAATATGGCTGAAATTGAAAAATTTCGAACAACAACAACAACAAAAACTACAAACAATAATAACAAAAATGTTATTTTTCGCCAAAGAGAGCAATTGAAAGTGTGTTGGAATTTATCAGTGTAACTGATACTTTGAAATATGAAATTGTAATTTAAGAAATTTTGTAAACAAAAGACTTAAGGCACAAACGCTGCCACACTGATTGTGTTAAATAAAGCAAATATTTGAAATATTTGCATTTGAAATTTGTAAAAAAGAGGTGTAATAAAAATGCGGCTTTTAACAAAATTCTATTTGATATAAAACTATAGCCGCATGATAATAACTATTAAATGAATATAATTTAAAACAATTGTTGCCTGACAACTCTCCCTTTTTAAAAATTTATTTTAAGAATTTCTAATACTTAATTCATGGTCTAAGTTATGTTGCTATAACTAGCAGTTAATATAAATTTTTAGAATTGAATTTTTTTCTTATTCTTTGTACACACACACACACACACACACACACAATTTGTTTCATTCCTTTTATACACTTCAATATAAAATTTCTCCTGCTGCAAGTGATGTTTTCACACAAACCTGCCACAAAATACTAGTCGGCAATAAACGCTACCCCAACGTTGGCAATTTGACAGTTAACAATGTTTCGCTTGTTGCATGAAATGTACGTGTTTAAATTTTATTTAACAAGATGCGTCGATATCAAAAGGAAAATTACAGACATGTCTTCACGTTTTAAAAGAACATGATTTTTAAATGAATTAAACGTAAAGAAAAACAAATAAAAACCATTAAATGCAAACATTGCAATGTTTTCCTTATCGAGTTAATTAAAAAGGCTACAGAAATAAAAACAACCACAACACCAGCAAGGTGTTGCTGGTGGTGGAGGAGTTGCTGTAATATTTCACAATATTTATATTTTTCTAAAAATGTTGCATATGCAAGTAAGAGTATTTACAGCTCAAGGATTTCTATTTTTATCGTCATATTTAAATGAGTGTATTAATATTATCCAGGTGTTTAGCGCATAGTTAGCTAATCTTTCTACTTTGCTTATACTTAAGCTTGGTCTAACCTTCATTCTGTCATTTAAAGCATGTGACAACTATCATCATATTGTTCGGCAAACTTCTATCGGCTGTGAAATAAAAGCTCCTGTCTAATTTGTTAGAAAATTCTAAATACTGTCTATTGTCATCTGTCAATTTATATTGGGAAGATGTGAAAGATAAAGATTCCTCATTTTTATTAGCAAAATTTTTACGTTGAAAGTCATATGAGAAATCAGAAGTTTCTTCTAAAAAAATTGCTTAGTAATTGAGCGACTTTACCTATAGAAAATTGCTCAGTAACTGAGCGACTTTTCCTATAGATAATTGCTCAGTAACTGAGTTCAGTTCTAGTTCAGTTCTAGTACAGTTCTAGTTCAGTTCTAGTTCAGTTCTAGTTCAGTTCTAGTTCAGTTCTAGTTCAGTTCTAGTTCAGTTCTAGTTCAGTTCTAGTTCAGTTCTAGTTCAGTTCTAGTTCAGTTCTAGTTCAGTTCTAGTTCAGTTCTAGTTCAGTTCTAGTTCAGTTCTAGTTCAGTTCTAGTTCAGTTCTAGTTCAGTTCTAGTTCAGTTCTAGTTCAGTTCTAGTTCAGTTCTAGTTCTAGTTCAGTTCTAGTTCTAGTTCAGTTCTATTCAGTTCTAGTTCAGTTCTAGTTCAGTTCTAGTTCAGTTCTAGTTCAGTTCTAGTTCAGTTCTAGTTCAGTTCTAGTTCAGTTCTAGTTCAGTTCTAGTTCAGTTCTAGTTCAGTATAGTTCAGTTCTAGTTCAGTTCTAGTTCAGTTCTAGTTCAGTTCTAGTTCAGTTCTAGTTCAGTTCTAGTTCAGTTCTAGTTCAGTTCTAGTTCTAGTTCAGTTCTAGTTCAGTTCTAGTTCTGTTCTAGTTCTGTTCTAGTTCTGTTCTAGTTCTGTTCTAGTTCAGTTCTAGTTCAGTTCTAGTTCAGTTCTAGTTCAGTTCTAGTTCAGTTCTAGTACTGTTCTAGTTCTGTTCTAGTTCTGTTCTAGTTCTGTTCTAGTTCTGTTCAAGTTCTGTTCAAGTTCTGTTCTAGTTCTGTTCTAGTTTTGTTCTAGTTCTGTTCTAGTTCTGTTCTAGTTCTGTTCTAGTTCAGTTCTAGTTCAGTTCTAGTTCAGTTCTAGTTCAGTTCTAGTTCAGTTCTAGTTCAGTTCTAGTTCAGTTCTAGTTCAGTTCTAGTTCAGTTCTAGTTCAGTTCTAGTTCAGTTCTAGTTTAGTTCTAGTTCAGTTCTAGTTCAGTTCTAGTTCAGTTCTAGTTCAGTTCTAGTTCAGTTCTAGTTCAGTTCTAGTTTAGTTCTAGTTCAGTTCTAGTTCAGTTCTAGTTCAGTTCTAGTTCATTTCTAGTTCATTTCTAGTTCATTTCTAGTTCAGTTATAGTTCAGTTCTAGTTCTGTTCTAGTTCTGTTCTAGTTCTGTTCTAGTTCTGTTCTAGTTCTGTTCTAGTTCTGTTCTAGTTCTGTTCTAGTTCTGTTCTAGTTCTAGTTCTGTTCTACTTTCTGTTCTAGTTCTGTTCTAGTTCTGTTCTAGTTCTGTTCTAGTTCTGTTCTAGTTCTGTTCTAGTTCTGTTCTAGTTCTGTTCTAGTTCTGTTCTAGTTCTGTTCTAGTTCTGTTCTAGTTCTGTTCTAGTTCTGTTCTAGTTCTAGTTCTGTTCTAGTTCTGTTCTAGTTCTGTTCTAGTTCTGTTCTAGTTCTGTTCTAGTTCTGTTCTAGTTCTGTTCTAGTTCTGTTCTAGTTCTGTTCTAGTTCTGTTCTAGTTCTGTTCTAGTTCTGTTCTAGTTCTGTTCTAGTTCTGTTCTAGTTCTGTTCTAGTTCTGTTCTAGTTCTGTTCTAGTTCTGTTCTAGTTCTGTTCTAGTTCTGTTCTAGTTCTGTTCTAGTTCTGTTCTAGTTCTGTTCTAGTTCTGTTCTAGTTCTGTTCTAGTTCTGTTCTAGTTCTGTTCTAGTTCTGTTCTAGTTCTGTTCTAGTTCTGTTCTAGTTCTGTTCTAGTTCTGTTCTAGTTCTGTTCTAGTTCTGTTCTAGTTCTGTTCTAGTTCTGTTCTAGTTCTGTTCTAGTTCTGTTCTAGTTCTGTTCTAGTTCTGTTCTAGTTCTGTTCTAGTTCTGTTCTAGTTCTGTTCTAGTTCTGTTCTAGTTCTGTTCTAGTTCTGTTCTAGTTCTGTTCTAGTTCTGTTCTAGTTCTGTTCTAGTTCTGTTCTAGTTCTGTTCTAGTTCTGTTCTAGTTCTGTTCTAGTTCTATTCTAGTTCTATTCTAGTTCTGTTCTAGTTCTGTTCTAGTTCTGTTCTAGTTCTGATCTAGTTCTGTTCTAGTTCTGTTCTAGTTCTGTTCTAGTTCTGTTCTAGTTCTGTTCTAGTTCTGTTCTAGTTCTGTTCTAGTTCTGTTCTAGTTCTGTTCTAGTTCTAGTTCTAGTTCTGTTCTAGTTCTGTTCTAGTTCTGTTCTAGTTCTGTTCTAGTTCTGTCCTAGTTCTGTTCTTGTTCTAGTTCTGTTCTAGTTCTTGCTCAGTAACTGAGCGACCTTTTCCATAGAAAATTGTACAGTAACTGGTTAACTTTTTTTCTATAGAAAACTGCTCAGTAACTGATTAATTTTTTCTATGAAAAATTGCACAGTAACTGACAGACTTCTTTTATAGAAAATTGCTAACTTTTGAAGTGGAAAATTGCTCAGTAACTGAGAAACTTTTTCTGTAGAAATTTTCTTAGTAACCGAGAAACTTTTTCTATATAAATTTTCTCAGTAACTGAGTAACTGTAGAAAACAGAAAATTCCTCAGCAGCTGAGTAAATTTTTCAATAACGAAATTGCTCAATAAGCGGGCACCTTTTTATATGGACAATTGCTCAGTAATCGCATAACTTTTTTGATAGAAAATTAATTTGTTACTAAGCAAAGTTTTTCGATAGAAAATTACTCAGTAACTGCGAAACTTTTTCTATAGACAATTGTTCAGTAACCAAGAATATTTTTCTAAAGACAATTGCTCAGTAACCGAGGAACTTTTTCTATAGAAAATTACTTAGTAACAAAAATTGATCAGTAACTGAGCAACTTTTTCTATAGAAAATTGTACAGTAAATGAGTGACTTTTCCCGTAGAATATTGCTTGGTAACTAAGCAATTTTTCTTTAGAAAATTGTAGAGTAACTGTGTGACTTTTAGTAGAAAATTGCTCCGTAACTGAGCAACATTTTCTATTGATAGAAAATAAAGAAAATTACTTAGTAACTGAGCAATTTTTTCTATAGAAGGATCTATAGAAGTAGCAGTATTTTTTTATAAAGTTGTTAAGGATAAGAAATTTTCCAACAACTGAATAACGTTTTCTGTAGAAAGTTGCTCATAAGATACATATGACCTTAGATAATACAGCGACTTCTATTATATGCTTACTACCATAATATTTTTTATTGTTCCCACTGTGCAGTTCTTCTCCTATCCACTACATTGTTTAAAACTTAAAGACTTCCAAATACTTTATTGTCAACTCAAATGTAATTTTATCTTATTCCTGTAATTGTTACTTGCCACAAAACAAATTTATTTGAAATTTATATTTCCTGCTCAAAATAAGGTCAGCAGTCACACAATAAATATTGAAAAGTAGTTTCCTTTTCAAACTGTCAAAGAATTTCTAAAATGCACAAAAAAATCAACTGCCATGGAGTCCACATTAACGGCTGATGAGGAGATGAAAAACAAAAGAGTTTAAGTGAATTTAGAAAAATAAACCATTTCCATCACTCACACTCGATGTGGCAGTTTGGAGGTAAATAAAATAAATGTCCTCTTCGTTGAAAGAAGAAAATATTTAAAACGCCACACACATCCCCACACAAAAAAAAAACAAAAACGCTCACGTTAAGTGCAGCACAAGCTGCAACATCTGTTAGTGTCAACATTGAACAAGAGATTTATGCAAATCTTTATAAATTTTTTGCTTAGTTTTTTTTTCGTTTTTTTTTTAGGAAAAATATTTTTGTAGACCAAAACCGTTATTTTGATTAAAACTACAATGTGACAGTGTGTCACATTACTTTTTCAACGCTATACTTGTTGTGCTTGTATGAGTGTTTTTATATCAAAAGGAAAACATATTCGTTGTAATCAAGCACTTCTTTAGATCACATTACAATAGCTGAACATATTTTTTTTTGTCTCAAACCACCTTGTTTTTGGTTATCTTTGTAGCAGAGCTGTGTGCTCTAGAGTGAAAAAACGATAATAGTGTGAAAATACATGTCATGTTTTTGCCTACATATAGTGTCTAAAAAAACAAAACTCTGACGTATGTACCAACCAACAAATACACACAACCAGCCCAATGAATACAATTTCTCGTATAAACTTCACTATCTTTGAAGGAAAACAAACAAGTAAAGTGCGTTGGTTTTTTTATTCTTAACATTCAACAACTAGTCAACCAGCCAACGAACAAACGTATTACCACAACAAAAAGCAAGAAAATCTGAAAAAAGTAACCAAAGCTAATGTTCTTGTCTAATGTCATGTGTTGCTGTTGGTAAAATTAAGAAAATAAGTTAAAGTCAAAATGGTAAAACATCTCAGTTTCTAATGGACATAAAACATTGAATAAGTTGAAAGAAATGTTTTGATTTTAAATAATAATTGTATTTGTTGTTTATTTAAGATGAAACAAATTATGAAAGAAATTAAAAGTTGCTGAAAGAGAAAGAGAACATCAAAAAAGGTTTTTGTCTTAAGTCTTTTGTTTTGAAGGTGAAAACTACGTGTTGAAATATTTAGAGCAAAGTTAATAAATTCAAAATGTTACTGAAGAAACAGCATATGTATTACCTTTAATCTTCTATATACATACATATATTTATATATATATATAAAAGAGTGGCGTTACTGATAGATACATCATCGCACAATATAAACGACTGAATCTAGAATCAAGATTTTTGTTTGGTAATGTAGAACAACTAATGAGTGATTTTTAAAATTAAAATTTTTAGGGAATAAAAAAAGACACAAAAGATTTAACAAAAAATGTAAAATGGGTAAAAATAAATGGGTAAAAAATGGGTAAATGGGTAAAAATTGTATTTTGTTACTTTTTTGCACATCATATTATTTGTATTCAAACTAGTACAAATTTGGATCAGTCTGGGGATTGTGGGTTGCACATCAAAGTAAAAAAACGATAACAAATATATATATGTACACATAATTTCTAGGACAAGCAACATTTGCATCGGCTTGCATCTCTGCACACATGTCACACATAATTAACATGTGTGCATATAAATCCAACTGTATTACCTATCCACAAACATATTTAACTGTATTTCCAATCTGCCCCCCGGGCATGTTATCCTTGATGATAGATCCCATCTTGGTGTATCGCAATCCGGAGGTAGATAGGTGCTACCAATACCTCTAGTCGGCCGGGACTATAAATTGGTGTTTACAGTTTACTGCCTGGCTTAGTACTTGCATAAACTGGTCTAACCAGAGAACCACATAATCTGGTACTACGGTTGGCCAGTTGCCCGCTGGACTATGTCCTGTCTGGTCAGTTGGTCGAGGTTACTTCGGGATCCACGTAGTGTCTGTGGTTAAAACCCAAATTCGCGGGAAGAGTGAGTTGCGGTTAAAAGACTGATGTAAGGTAAAGTCAATATTTCGAGATAAGTTCGGTGCTGTTGCCGAAACAACAGATACCCCACAGAGGAGCGGCTGTGGGACTAAGCGTTGGAAATGGGTTGGTGTCAATTGTATATGATACGGGATGAATGTAGAGGTATGCGGGCCTTACTCCACCCGTATATCTAAATAAGTGTGTCGTATGTTTTTCTCTTATGAATGTGTCGGATAAAAGTGTGCTGGGTTGAATGATGATGGATGAAAAGTATGATACCATTGAATTTTCCTTCCTTGTCCAGATATGTTCAGAGTAAACTCTGTTCATATCAGAATTACCGCAGCGTGTCACTGTGACTAAGAACAAAGTCTCGGCTTATTTGATGGATTCGTGCTTCGGTCTACCGGTTACGTCTCTAGGTGCTGTTGCCGAATCAACAGAGGCCATCTCATATGCGTGGTTGTAAACGGAAGTGATGTTTTACATCTCGGAAGTTAAGCAACGGGGCAGCAATGGTTTAGAGATTAGATAGCTCAAGTACTCGAGCAAAGTGCTTGTACATGGACCGGCATTATCCATGTACAAAAATTGCGACCTGCGTCCAAGATACACAAAGGGGCAGTGGTGAGTTGTTTACTTTTTACTCACCCAGTGGTTGAAAAAGTACCACCGTTAGATAGGGCTACACGCCCTATAGCTGATGTAGGGCATTATATTGTTGGCCTCGCTCGACTATAATTTCTTACTTGTTTATGCTTTTATTTATATTTTAATGTTGAAGAAATGTTCAAAGGTAGTCTCAGATGTTTGCTCATATCTCAGTTATTTTGGACTAATTTTGCTGATTTTCAATAGGAAACTTCTCGAAAGCATGTCTGACATAATTATTGAAGATGTGGAGATTAGGAAACCCTAATCTCCAAATCTCCAAATCAACTAACATACAGACGGACAGACAGGCAAAGAGACAGACACGAATATCGAGTGCTTAACGTGAACAGCTGCCTTGACGGCTTATTTCACGGTGATCTTTTTCATCCACTGGTTAGACTTGAGGACGGTCTACCACTCGCCCCTGAATTCTTCTATGAAAAAATCAACTATGAAGGAATATTGCCGATAAAACAAAGATTAAACAACGTGACCAAACCGTTCAAAAACCATCACTCATACTTAAGTATGCAGCAAAACACCAACCCATCAACCCTCTTACATCATCCATCTTCTCCATCCCTTCGGTCTCCGACACTTCCATCTCTTCCGACACTTCCGTTTCTTCCGACACTTCCATCTCTTCCGGCACTTTCATCTCTTCCATCAGATACATCATATCCAACAGTCAACATATCATTTTAATGATCAATCATTGCATTAATAGCTCATTCCCAACATTATATTCCATAGCCTACCCTGTGGTTTGTACCGATCAACCGTTGGTAACAGAAACTTATCTTGAAAAGATATTACTTCACCGTGAATCAAAGCAAACCAACTGTCCATCCCGAAGGAACCTCAACCAACTGACCAGACAGGACAAAGTCCTATGGGCAACTGGCCACCCGTAGTACCAGATTATATGGTTCTCTGTCAAATCATTCCAATGAAAGGCCGAGGATACATTTCACCAGTTTATAGTCTCAGCAGACTAGAGGTATTGGTAGCACCTCTATATCCCGGGATTGCAATACACCAAGATGGAGTTTTTCATCAAGGAAACATGCCCCGGGAGAAGACAGACAGACGGACATAGCTTAACACAAATATTGGTCCTACAGCCATCTTAAGGTATACCAATCGCTTTAGAATCAATTTCTGAGACAATTAATCCATGTCCGTCCATCCATGTAAACCTTGTAATCAAAATATAGATCGAAATTTTGAAGATAATTCTATATTTGACCCTAGCCCCCATACAAAGCCCCTTTCAGAAAATCTGTTTGGTGTTAATAAATAACATAAATATATAGGCATTGATTTAAATATATTAATAACTGGTGTAAGGTATCATATGGTCGGGTATGATCGACTACATTTTCATACTTGTTTGTAAAAAAATTTATACAATTGTGACATAATTTTTTAATAAAATTTGTAATTAATCATTTACTAAATTCAACAAGATAATTAATAACAAACACTTAAATATAACAAAAATACACAACTTAATAAGAACTACAAAAACTAAGAAAAAAATTCTAATAAACACTTCAAAAAATTTAAATAAAAAACACGTTCACTTCACTCATATTCTAATAAAATCATACAAATAAATTTCAATTTAAATTTGAATTAAACAAATCAATTTATGAATTCAATTTCGAATAAATATGTAAGATCAATAGATAGACTAAATTAATTCAATTGCAATATTACTAAAAGACAAGACGTACAAAGTTCAAATCAAGTGCAGCAGTCACACCCACATTTTCATTAATTGCGAAATGTATGTTTCAAACTTTATTAATATTTTTATTATAATTCTATTATTTGTTTTTTTTTTTATTGGATATTTTATTTCTTTAAATTGGTTTAATGGCGCAGTGATTTTGTGATATGAAAAAAATATTTAAATTTATGTGAATTTAAAAGTGCTGCAATTAGCGTTATTATGACAGTGACAAATTGCAATACATATAAAACATTAAAACTCACATACATTTAATTATCAATTTAATTTGTAATAAAAAGAAAATTAATGTTTTATATGCGGTTGCGGATAATTAATTTAATTAAAAGATTAAAAGTAATTAAAGAGAGCGAGAAAAAAAGAGAAAATAACGAGTTATTTTCATTAATTCAAATATTATAAATATGAAACATAATTATAAACAAAAGTAAATCTTGTTTAATTTTATTATAAAGTAATTATTTATTTTAACACAAAGATTTATTTTATCGAATGAATTTGTTAATTAATAAAAAATATTAATCATACGCCCCATAGTAATTCATGTTAGAAGCACTTGATGATTACATAGAAGATGATAATTAATTCTTTGAGAGGAGAGTGCACAAATAGAAATTGTATTTGCAAAATATCACATTTCATTCCTTTCACATTAAAATCTTCAACTAACTACTACACCTTTTACCTCTTACATATTACCATCATAAATTTTTCAAAATTACTTTTCATTTTTCTTAACTTTTTTATCAAATCTTACCACAAAATATGGTTATTTTTAGCAAATTAGTTAACTTCTCTCTGCCATATTAAGATAAAGCCACAAAACAAATTGCTTAAACTTTATTTATACATCTCCCCCTAACAAAAAAAAAATGTGTTTTATCATTTCAATTACAACCAGCTTATAAAGTACCAACCACAACAAGTATTAATTGTAAAAAAAAACAACTGCCCGTATTTAGACCAAATAACATCTAAAATAATGTTTGCAATTTAAATATAATTATCACATAATTTGTTGTAAATTTATTTGAATATATTTGTAAGGAAAAAATATCTGAAAACTACTGCTACGTTTATATGAAATCGCTGCAACTCCTCCAACAGCAACAAAATTTGAATTCGAGAAAACGTATGTATTTAACATACTACAGATACATGTATACAGCATACAAAGAAACTACAAACTAAACCATACTGTAAATAAATACCCAGCAGTTCTGATGGATGCACCCGATCTACCGAACTTCCAATTAAAATGAATAGCACCATCTTAATTTAATGAAACGTACTCTGGTACAAAGCATAAAAGTCAAGCTCCTAATATCGAGAACTCTCGAAGGTCCTAATTTTATTCATATTAGGGTAATTTTGAAAACCCTGTAGTCCCTGAGAGAACCAACATGTAACAAATTTTCATTAGATTCGTTAGTGATCACACGTTTCTACAGTCAAGATTATTAAAGAGCTTTCAATCTTAGATTGCTCTCTTGTAGAGCCATCTTTTACAGATTACAGATAAGCATCTGTCTGAGTTGGGAGAGGAAGAATTCCTTTCGACTATATTATTATGTGGTAGAGAGACTTGCTATATGCAAGAAGATATTAAGCATTCTCCTCTTGCAGTCGTTAGACTGGTATAATACTTGCACCATCCCTGTCTATAAGGAATCTTTCTGATATTATGGCCGATCCAAATCCATTTTCTGAGTTTAATTTACTACAATCGTCCGAAAGATGCTCTCGCTTTGTTGAGCCAGTACTTACTAAGCTGTCTAGGTAGTAGAAGACGGATGTACTTGTGTCCATCACGAGTTTTTGAACTTTTGAGGATCCCACTCTAGCACTATCCCTGTTTATCAGGAATCTTTCTGATATTATGGCCGATACAAATCCTTTTTTTGCGTTTAATTTATTGCAATCATCCGAAAAATGCTCTTGATTTTTATAGTTACTATTCTGTTTAGGTAGCAGGAGCCAGATGTACTGGGGTCTACCGCGAATTCCACTCTATGCCAACCTTGTCTATTAGGAATCTTTCTAATACTATGACTTTTCTACCTCCATTTTCTGAAGCTCTCGCTTTGTTGAGACTTTTGCCGCTATGTGTAGTTACTGGTACCTAGGTAGCAGAACTATCACTAATACATTGTTCATGCTCATGCTCATGACTTTGGTTTTCTTGATATTAACCTTAAGTCCAACATTACTCTCTAATTAATCCAGTTTTTTTTTTTTTTTTTTTTTTTTTTTGTATGTTGGAAATGACAAATTTCAATTTAGCGTGAGAGTCTCCATTTAATTTCTCTTCTCTCTTTAGATCATTCTGCACGACAATTTAACCTTATGGTTAATCAAGATGCTCTTAACTCGGCAATTCGGCTAAGTTCAGCCGTTTACTGGAAGCAAGGTATCTTTGACCATGTATCCTTTCTGGGAAATTGTAATTATATTCCCGATTACTGCATTGATTTCTGCTCCTTTATTATTCTTCCTGATAAAATATTCACAGTAGATACTACTAATGGATCACTTTCTGTTGAGGATAACTATATTGTGGTCTATATGGATCTGATGGATCTAACTCTAAGAAAGGTATATGGTGTGATAATCATTGCAGCGTTCAACTGGATGATGTACTATAGGATATACTGAAGAAATATCAGAATTTGTAATGACAGTAAATCTGCGATTAGATTAGATCTCTCTCTTGTGTCTTCACAACATCTGGATTGGTTCGTTAATGTCATATACATATCTCTGAACGAGATAGAGCAACATTTAAACCTGGTGCTGTTCTGGGTGCCAGGTCTCTCTAATATACTCTCCTTGATGAAGGGGACATTGATACTCTAGTGGGTGTCCCGCTCTCCTGCTATAAATTACTTATTCAACAGGAAATATACAAGTCTGCACAGATCAGATGTTCAACAACGTCCACCTGTATACCTCTACCTGATACTACTAATGGATCACTTTCTGTTGAGGATAACTATATTGTGGTCTATACTGATGGATCTTACTCTAGCGCAACATTTAAACCTGGTGCTGTTCTGGGTGCCAGGTCTCTCTAATATACTCTCCTTGATGAAGGGGACTTTGATACTCTAGTGGGTGTCCTGCTCTCCTGCTATAAATTACTTATTCAACAGGAAATATACCAGTCTGCACAGATCAGATGTTCAACAACGTCCACTTGTTCGAAAGCCAGGCTAACTTGACCACTTTATACTAACCCTAGGTCTTTGTCACTGATAGGGTTTTCAACTGTGCGATTAAAAGAGGTGACAGCTGTGATAACAGGCCACTGGTGTATAGGAGCAAATGCTAGGATATTGAATCTTCCCTAAAATGACTTCTGTAGAAGTTGCAGTAATGTGGATGAGGAGGAGACGGTCGAACACTTCTTGTGTATGTGTAGAGCTTTGTCTGACTTTTGAATGGCCACCATAGGCAGTTTTTATTAGCATGAATTGGATGATCTCTCCCATTTCGCCTTAATACTTCTTAGTTAGATTGTCGATGCACTTGACCCCCGGGCATGTTTCCTTGATGATAGATCCCATCTTGGTGTATTGCAATCCGGGGGTATAGAGGTGCTACCAGTACCTCCAGTGTGCCGGGATTATAAACTGGTGTTGCCTCTTCACTTGGCTTGCTCTTGGTATGATTTGACATGGGGTCTAACCAGAGAACAACATAATCTGGTACTACGGGTGGCCAGTTGCCCGCAGGACTATGTCCTGGCTGGTCAGTTGATTGAGGTTCCTTCGGGATCCACGTAGTGGCTGTGGTTTAAACCCAAATTCGGGGGAAGAGTAAGTGGCGGTTAAAGGACTGTGAGTAAGAACAAAATCTCGGCTTATTTGATGGTTTCGTACTTCGGTCTACCGGTTACGTCTCTAGGTGCTGTTGTTGTAAACGGAAGTGATGTTTTACATCTCTGAAGTTAAGCAACGGGGCAGCATTGGTCAGAGATTTAATAGCTCGAACACTTGAGCAAAGTGCTTGTACATGGACCGCCTTCAGCCATGTACAGAAATTGCCACCTGATTTCTTCATTGAAGATTGAAGGGGCGGTGGTGAGTCGTTGCAAAGCTCGACCAGTGGTTGAAAAATGTCGATGTTCTTCTTTATCTCACTTAGACTGGGAGGGGTTTTTACGATGTCTTCAGATGCTTCATTTACGATGCCGTTAATCAGTTTTTTGAAATTCTCTTTCCATCTTCGCTTTTGTGCATCATTGTTAGTTGGTAGCGCATCAGCGACTGATTGGTCCTGTTAGACATTCAATTAGTGACATATTCAATAGTGTGACGAAGTTTTCCTTCTAAGAAATGCATTTTGCCTCGTTTTGCAGCTTTCTTTACCCCTTGATACTGATATAAAAAATGTATATTTAAAAGTGGTATGATGACCCAAAATCTCAAGGGTGTTACAACTTAAATTAAGGACTAGTAAACACAAATACATCGTATCAACATGATTGTGGGCAGCTGCCGAATCAACACTCAAATGGGGAAAATAGAGAACTGATGCCTTTTTACCAGTGATTTTTTACGCCAAAAGCAAATAAACAAACATCTATATGGTAAATAGTTAATACGGCGTGATGTGATCTATTTATAATTCGACCATGATTTCACAAAATTTTGATAAAAATGTTCCTTGGAATATGGTGTGAAATATTGAAAATTGATCAAATTGAAAACTAGTCACAAATTTAACACTATCCTCTATTTAAGATGCCTTTCAGAAAATTACTTCAATATGTTAATAATTGTTAAGAAATTTTTTTCTGAACACCCTTTATGTAATTGTTCATTTGAATATGTATGAATGAAGTTAGTTGCCGGTGGTGGATGCTGCCTGCCCGTTTGGTTTTAGCGCTGTTTTATTTCTAAATGTTTAGTTTTTATCACCAACAAACAATTAATGCAAACGTAATCGTTATTTTTCAAAAACCCCAAAGCTGCTGCTATAAAAAACAAAGTATACTAAAAGCTTTAAAGATAGCAAGCGGTCCATTCTTTGATTTAAGCCATTTTTATTGACTCGTTTTTATATTGAATAGATATTTTGTCGATAGTTTTCTTTATGTTCGTTTGTCTTTTGCTTTAAAATTTATATGAAGACGTAATAAAACAAGTGTTTTCATTTATTTTCAGCATCAGGATGTGGAAAATGTGAATGGAATATGTAAGTTGTTGGGGACTTTTTCAATCTTTGTTTTTGTTTAAATTAAAATTGAAAAATGCATTTTGAGGAGAATCAAAGAATAATGGTTAAAATTAAATTAAAGTAAAGAAATAATATATTATTTCTTAATATATAACAAGTCAGAGTGCTATATTCGGTTATGCCGATTCTTAAATACCCTCCACCTGTAAGCTACTTTTTATCAGAACTCTTCTAAATATTTCTAGATACGTATTTAATAAATTGTGAAAGTTTAAATTTAAATTGAAATATATTGGAAAATTTGACTTAAGAAACTTGACCTTATATTTCTAATATATGCACAAAATATACTCATGTAAATTTTTTTATTTATGCGGAATTTTATCCCGATATCTTTATTTATTAATGAAATATGTGATTTTCTGAATTGGAGAGATATGGCCAATTATGGACCGATCCGGAAAAAAACTTTTTTTGTAGCCTATTTTTAAAATATCTTTATTTCTTAATTGGATATTTGCATTTAAGTGATTTTCGGAAGTGGTCCTTATATGGGAGCTGTGAGCAATTATGGACCGATCCGGAAAACATTTTGAAGGATGTTTCATATCTACTTTAAACACATTCATGACTAATTTTATACCAATATCTTTATTCAGTTATGAAATATGTGCGTTTACGTGGTTATCCGAAATGGGCCTTAAATGGGAGCTATACCCACTTATGGACCGATCCAAAAAATATTTTGCAAAGTGATATATGTATATATACATAATAAATATTTCTGCTGAATATTATTTCACTATCTTTATTACATATTTGTGTCGAATTTTATCAACATATCTTTATTTGACAATTAAATATGTGCGTTTAAGTGATTTTCGGAAGTGGGACTTAAATGGGAGCTATACCCACTTATGGACCGATCCAAAAAATATTTTGCAAAGTGATATATGTATATATACATAATAAATATTTCTACTGAATATTATTTCAATATCTTTATTACTAAATTAGTTATATGCATTTAAGGGATTTTCGGAAGTGGACCTTACATGGGAGCTGTGACCAATTATGGGCCAATCCGGAAAAAAATTCTCAGGGTATTTTATATCTACTTTTAACACATTAATGACGAATTTTATACCGATATCTTCATTCAGTTATGATACATATATGTGCGTTTACGTGATTATCGGAAATGGGCCTTATATGGGAGCTATGCCCAATTATGGACTAATCCGGGCAAAGAAAATAACGTGTGACAAAATGCATACAATTATCTTTAGTAATTTTTTTCGATGTTGTCTAAAATTTTTTCTCATAACTTTTTACGTTGTGGACCGATTTGGCTGATTTTCAATAACAAACTGCTTAGGACAATAGTGAATATTTTCAGTGAATTTGGCTGATTTCTTTTGCTTAGTTTTAACGTGAGAGTGTTTGAGGCAGACAGACAGACGGACACAGCTTAATCGACTCAGAATTTCATAAAGATCCAGAATATATATACTTTTATGCAAAGTACGAAAAACTAATTGTGATAACATTCATTTTGTAACACATGTCTTCAAAATTTCAATCTTTTATCTCTGGGAATTATATTTTTCTAGTTTAAAGTTCACCAAAGTGCAATATTTTCAATGTAAACACACACCGAAATTGGACTTAAGCCAATAGTACATAATAATAAATAAAAATATTAAGATTAAAATCGGTTTAATTGAAAAAATCTTTAAAGACATTTAACACCATTTGACATACAAAATATCAACCAACTGCAAAATAAAAAATAAATAAAACACAACTCACAAAAATGTGAGAAAATACACATAACTAAGCACTTAAGAATATTTCATATATATTGCACAAAAAAGATCTAAATCGCTTAGTGGTGGGATAATAACACCGCAAACGCATTTTGCTTAAAAATACAAAAATAACATTTTTCATATATTTTTCTAATGCAATCTAAACAATATCATTTATAAACTATAAATCATAAAACTTGTTGTTGCAAAAATTGTTTCCATAATATTTTACCATATAAGCACGCAATAAATATATTTTTATCAAAAAAAAAAAAACCAACAAAATGCGTGTTGCAGCAAAAAAAAAAAAAAATAAACAATTTTTAAATTTTTTTTGCACATAAACATTTAATGTTAACATAATGTTTATTAACATTTTTTAACATAAAAACATAAATTTTTTTATAATATACAAGTAAAAACAGGAAAAATTTTACCCAAAAAAAAAAAACTATTACTTATATTTATTATTAAGTTATAAATTTTATCGTTGAATTTGGGCAGGAGGGAGTTGCTGTTTCAACACTGAATACCAACATGAGGTTTATTAATAGTAAACAATTCACAAATGGTTTATTTTGTACGATTTTTTATTGCTTTTCAGTCACTTCTCTTGAGTCAGTCATTTAGTTGTTATTCCGTCTGTCTGTCAGTCTTTAATTTAGTGCGTTTTCATTTAGTCATTCCAATGTGTCTTGTGATGGATGTTGGTCGGTTGTTTGTGGTGGCTTTTAAAAATCTTAATTGCATTTCATGTCAATTTTCTGTTGTTTCTATTTATTTGTTTTCTACTAGTAATACCCCGCGTGTGTCTTTTTAGTTTGCGTGTATTGTTTTGTTTTTTGCATAATCATATAGACAGACAAAAGAACGAGTGGACTGATGGACGGACAGACAGGCGGACAGACAGATAGACGGACGGACTGACTGATAGACATTCTTTTCTTCTTAGAACAATTCATTTCGATTTTAATGTCTAGATAATATTCAAATTTAAAATCAACAAATGTCCTGTATTCTAAAT